>NW_027466089.1:2637500-2740000 GCF_046127955.1 Nelusetta ayraudi
CCCCCCCTTTCTTTTTTTAAATATACCGCCATTCTTTTTTTAATCATCCATGTAAGCACTTTTAGCTACATTTTGTACGGAAAGCGTTATACAAATAAAGCTAATTATATTTGTTTGTTTCGGTTAAACTGATGCACAATACAGATTACTGAATACATTCATGTGGGGATCAACTTCATGTCAAACTTACTTTGCACTCGTAATCCCCTGGCATGAAGGAATGCTCTCATCATTCTGTACCCTGTGTTTGGGTGACTGAGTTGGATTTCTGCAATGACGGCATCCAGCTCTTCATCACAAAGCGCTTAATACATGTCCGACATTCTAAACAAACAAAGAATAATTCCTGAAATTTTACTTGGCAAGAGCCAAAACATATATGATTAAAAGCGTCCATTTTCACTGCAACCATTTTGACGTGTATTTGTTGTATCATTAGTGTTATTAGGTACAAGTGTTGCTGCGTTCATTGCAAGGTTAACGTCATTTGCGTCAATAGATATGGAAAACAACTACACTTAAGTGTTCTGTTAAGGTGAAACAACAAAGAAGCCTTTAAGTCTAAATTGTTTAATAAATAGGTTAAGAGCAGTTGGTGTAAGTATGAAAGTCATTTCATTTATTTGTTGCGTTAAGAGAAGCATTTATAGAGCGTCGTTGCCACCTACTGGCATCTTTCGGTAGTATTTCTGTTGTAATTTTGAAGCGAACTTTATCCCGGAAGTAAGACACGGGAAACACACTGCCAGCGTTTTCTGATGAGCACCCGTTCCTGTAAACCAGTGTTTGTGTGCCGCGAGATATTGTCAGGCGTGCCGTGGGAAATTATCCCATTTGTGTGCCTGTGCAGTGTAGCGCCTGGCAGAGTAATCATGTAGTACTCTTCCATACCAGTAGGTGGCAGCAGCAGGTAGCTAATTGCCTTGCGCTTGGAGACAAGCGAATTAGTGACGCATGGATGCAGCGACAGGTGTGTGGATTGTGGATAGCGGGACGACGGTTGAAAGTGATGGATAAGTTTTTGAAGAGGAAAAATGCTGACTCTGAACTGGACCCTGGACAAAATCCGGACCCAGATGAAGGCCCTAGTATGAGTGGAGGCAAAGACGGTGACGTCGAGCAAAGTTTCTGGCGTGAGGCAATACAATGAAAGCTATCTTTCATTTGGATTTACTTTTACCGGAGATGCAACGGCACCGACTCCGTTGTGCTTGGTATGTGGTGAAAAGCTCTCCAACAGTGCTATGGTCCCAAGTAAGCTTAAACGCCATCTCCAAACGAAACAGCCCTCAGTTCAAAAGAAAAATGTGGAGTATTTTGTTCGCCTGCGTGAACACACGGAGAAACAGGCAACTTTCATGAGAAAAACCGCAAAAGTAAACGAGAGAGCCCTTAAAGCTAGCTACCACGTCGCTGAACTAGGGTTGCCACCTACCAGAGTTACAAATCCGGGACCTCTGGGGGGGGGTCTCAAGTCTGTCGAGGGGGGGGGGGGGGGGGGGGGGGGGGCGTTGAGATGTCTCAAGACTGTCGGGGGGGGAGGGGGGGGGGGGGTCACCGAAATATACGGGACACAAAGTGAAGTGCGTCCTGTATCAGTTCATTACGGGACAGGTTTTTTAGTTGCCAAGTACGGGACAATCGCGTATTTTACGGGAGTAGACCACAGGCAGAAATCAAATGAGGTTTTGTCATTTTACCTTAAAAACGGGACAAATTGTGTCCCGGGAGAGATTTTATTTTTCCCGGGACAGGTGGTGAAAAAAGAGAACAATTCTGGGAAAAACGGGACGGGTGGCAACACTACGCTGAACTTGTGGCTAAATCAAAAAAGTCCCACACTGTGGCAGAGCAATTAATACTTCCCGCCTGCAAAGCCATTGTAAATGAGACGCTCGGACCCGAAGCGGCTAAAGAAATAGCCAAAGTCCCTCTCTCAGATAACACAATCTCCAGACGTATGAATGAGATGTCTGCAGACATCGAAAGTGTGGTTTTGGACAAGATCCCTATCAGTAAGAAATTTGCCTTGCAACTTGATGAGTCTACTGATATAAGTGTTGTTGCAGATTCTGAAGTCGACATTTCACTTTGATTTTCAGAGTGATGACACCCTGGAAAAACTCTCCATCATTATAAACTCTCCATCATTTATGCTCTATTCAGGTTTGAGTATTGCAGGTTGTCAAAGCTCAGCTGTGATTGGCTGCTCTCAGCTCCGAAGTCCAACCCCTCCCACCTCAGACACCTGGACCTGAGTGAGAACCTGCTACAGGATTCAGCAGTGAAGGAGCTGAGTGGTTTTCTGCAGAGTCCAGACTGTAAACTGGAGACTCTGAGGTCAGTTCACCCTCTTCACTCGACAACTTCTATCACTCTTGTTGTTGTCGTCATGATTTGCACTTGACTGCTGTTGGAAATTCAATTTGCAGACACTGGTTTGTGTTTGAAATGAATGAAACTGGGTTTAAAGGTACAGTGTGTAAAATCCTGCCATCTAGTGGTCAGCTTGCAGATTGCAGATTCTGAAGTGGACATTTCACTTTGATTTTCAGAGTGATGACACCCTGGAAAAACTCTCCATCATTATAAACTCTTCATCATTTATTCTCGATTCAGGTTGGGGGACTGCAGGTTGTCAGAGCTCAGCTGTGATTGGCTGCTCTCAGCTCTGAAGTCCAACCCCTCCCACCTCAGACAGCTGGACCTGGATGGGAACCAGCTGCAGGATTCAGGAGTGAAGCCACTAATGGATCTTGTCCACAGCAGAGACTATCAACTGGAGAGTGTGAGGTCAGTACTGGTTTGGAACCATTGGATGATGGTTCCAGCACCAAAGCCAGTTGATCCCACAGCAGAGGTCCAGTGTTCCCAGCCACAGTGTGAGAGGAGGATGGTGACGTCCAGCTGCTCCTCATTCATCCAACATCTGCTGCCAAACTGCTTCTTCTCTCAGTTCACCACCCAGTTATTGATCAGTTCATCTTCATCAGGCCTCAGTATCAGTCCAACACTCCATGGTCACATGACCTTCATATGTTCCACACTTGACATGTGACTGAGAGTCTGCTTCGTCTCACCAGTCACTCCACCATCTCCATCAACAGTCAGCGTCTCTGTGATGATGCGTTCAAGGACCGTGAGTCCTGACTCCTGCTATCTCTTCTTCTCTCTACAGGTGGAGGTGAGGGAGGATGAGGAGGAGACTGAAGAGGAGCGCTCCATCTAGTGGTGGCTGACAGAACTACAATAAGTGGAGCCAAACAGCAAGCTGTGTGTCACGACTAGTGATGGTGAGGTGAAGCCTCATGAGGCATTGAACCACTTGAGCCAACTGGTTCGAAGCTTCATTTGCACACGAAACCACCTACTGGCCAAATGTACAATCACAGGCAAGCTGTGTCTGAACCACGTGTGATGCATTGAATTTTTGTGTCTGTTATGTCTGTTGGGAATGACTATGAATTGCAAAAAATGAATGACCAAATAATTTCTGTACATAAATTATATATATATATTTTTGTTTTTTTTTCTGGGATGCTCCAAACAAATTTTGTTGTTAACTTTGTTCAACAATGACAATAAATAAATAACTTGACTTGATAACTATGTGTATGATACATCTTTTGAATGTATTCTGTTTGTGCAATTTTTTTCTGAAAATGGCATGGGTGTAATCAGGCAGATGACAGTGAAAGTGATTGTGGGACTTGGAAAAGGGCATAGATCAGGGGTGCTCACACTTTTTCAACATGCAAGCTACTTTTAAAATGAGCAAGTCAAAAAGATCCACCTCCTATAAAACAGGAAAAGTCATTCAGAAATATATTTGTAGTCCAATGATAAAGAAAGAAAGGATTAAATGGGTCAACATGTTCCCATGTGCATTTATGCTCATCATTGCACAGAAAACTCATGTTTAAAATTGTTTAGGTTATATCTGCCTATGTTTGATTTTATCAATAAAAGTGTGTTTAAGTTAAGATGTTTTGCTGTATATTTTTGTGTTTTCCAGCGCATAGGTTAGGGATAATTGGTGTGCGTGTGTGTGTGACGCAGACGTTTTGCTAGCAGCATCTCCCAGGATCTCCGGCGCGACTGCAGTGCGTGCGCACTTTGAAGCGCATTTTCCGAGCGAGGCGTCTCCATCAGTTTACGCCAGGATTGCAAGCTCACGCGACAACCCCGTTAGTTTTGCGTGTAAAACAACAGCGAAACTCTTTTTCCTGTCCCTGTCTGGTCTTTATTTGATCTGAATGGTGCCGAAGCCGATACGTCACATTAACGTTTCAGTGTAAAGCACAGCACATATAAGAACAAAATCCAGCACATCGTACATTATGATCAAAATCAACCAGATCCACCGTGTTTTCTAATCCTGCCTGAACGATTCTACCTGCTGTAATTGACGCGGATCTCTCTCTCTCTCTCTCACACACTCACTCTCTCTCTCCCTCTCTCTCTCCATGCGATAGACCCAAACTCCCTTCGCAATTGACCAGTAGATAGCGATGGACGTAATGGGCACCCCTGGCATAGATGCTTGTGTAACATGGACATTGATGTACAGGACAGGGGGCTCCATCCTATCACCTCTCCTCTCCTCACTCTCTCCCTAAGCTCTCAAAAATATCTCCAAACTAAACGCTATCTAGTCTCAAACACTCCAAACTATAAACGCTATCAAAAATCTAGTAATCCAAACTCTCTCCAAATCTCAGTTGACTGCAACTCTCCAACAATAACCCCCATTTTGAATGGAGCCTGAGGGGTCTATATAAACCGTTAAAATATTAATTGCATATACATATATGTATATATATATATATATATATATATATATATATATATATATATATATATATATATATATATATATGGGTCCACTTTTCTGCTGCAGATGGCCATTTTCATTTTACACCGTCCGTCAAGAGAGCACTTCCATTAGGAAATAGTCAACATGAAATTTCGTCTTCTACTGACACCTGCTGGTCAAATTGAATAGTTGCAAATATTGTGAAGAAGTTGTCATCTAATTCTAATCCTAAACAATATGGCCATTCGAAGTGAAGTATTAAGACAATTAATCAGGTTTGTACTGCTTGATTAAACACATTCATCCCGTTCCAGTGCACTAAAACCCACTTCCCTTCAGGACCGTGTCAGCGAAGCGAAAACTTCCTTGAGTGACGCTGTTTCCCAGCATGCAATGCGAGCTCACGATTCACAATACTATTTCATCACAAACATGGATGTAAAAAATAAAAAGGGACGAAAAATGAAACTTCAGGAACACCAACCAATACAATGCAATACAAGCAGAACTGGGCTGAAGTTTTATATTACGTACACCATAATAGAGCGTTCTGGTGGACAAGCCATACTATTTAATCCGTGTCCTCCTATGGTAGTTCCGTGGGAGGAAGCTCATCGTAGAGGTCACGTGCTGTGTGCTCGTCACGGAAAAGTTGTAATAGGAGAAGCTTGCTGCCGGAAATAATGCGCTACAAGTGGATGTGACCCTCACTGAACCCAATTCAGACAACTCTCCCTCCACTTTTTTTGTTTTGTATGAGCATTAAAAAAAAACAACAACAACATAATAATAATATGGATTTTGACCATGTATGTTTTGGAGTTCATTGAAAGAGGTCCCCCTCGACGGGACGTAACACGGAGTTTTCACCGTGACAGCAGGTTGAGCTCCTTCCGTTTTACAAGTGACGTCGTCACGTTAGCCTGTCCCATCCCTGCTAAATTCTTTAAAGAACTACCGTTAGTAAACTTTTAAATCATAATACGCTCTACAATCATAAACACTACACAGTTTGGCAGCAGATGTTGGATGAATGAGGAGCAGCTGGACGTCACCATTCTCCTCTCACACTGTGACTGGGAACACTGGACCTCTGCTGTGGGATCAACTGGCTTTGGTGCTGGAACCATCATCCACTGGTTCCAAACCAATACTAACCTCACACTCTTCAGTTGATGGTCACTGCTGTAGACAAGATCCATCAGTGGCTTCACTGATGACTCATTCAGGGGGTTCATATTCAGGTCCAGCTCTCTGAGGTGGGAGGGGTTGGACTTCAGAGCTGAGAGCAGCCAATCACAGCTGAGCTCTGACAAATTGCAGCCCCACAACCTGAACAGAGAATAAATGATGGAGTTTATAATGATAGAGAGTTTTTCCTGGGTGTCATCACTCTGAAAATCAAAGTGAAATGTCCACTTCAGCATCTGCAATCTGCAATCTGACCACTAGATGGGAGGATTTTACCCACTGTACCTTCAAGCCCAGTTTCATTCATTACTATCACAAACCAGTGTCTGCAAATTGAATTTCCAACAGCAGTAAAGTGAAAATCATGACGACAACAACAAGAGTTATAGAAGTTGTAGAGTGAAGAGGGTGAACTGACCTCAGAGTCTCCAGTTTACAGTCTGGACTCTGCAGAAAACCACTCAGCTCCTTAACTGATGAATCCTGAAGATAGTTCTCAGCCAGGTCCAGCTCTCTGAGGTGGGAGGGGTTGGACTTCAGAGCTGAGAGCAGCCAATCACAGCTGATCTATGACAACCTGCACCTCTCCAACCTGAATACGGAATAAATGATGGAGAGTGTCATTCACAGTTGGGTGTGCGCGCGCGCGCGTGTGTGTGTGTGTGCGTGCGTGAGTGCGTATGTGCGCATACGTGTGTGTTTGTGTGTGTGTGTGTGTGTGTGTGTGTGTGTGTAATTTAAAACCAGTTTTACACATTTCTAATGGAATCAAAGTGAATTCCAACAAACTCAATTCAAAGTCATGACAACAATAACTGCAGCAGTTGTAGAGTGAAGAGGGTGAACTGACCTCAGAGCCTCCAGTTTACAGTCTGGACTCTGCAGAAAACCACTCAGCACCTTCACTGTTGAATCCAGAAGGCAGTTCCAACTCAGCTCCAGGTGTCTGAGTTGGGAGGGGTTGGACTTCAGAGCTGAGAGCAGCCAATCACAGCTGAGCTCTAACAAACTACATCTCCACAACCTGAATAGAGAAGAAATGATGGAGAGTTTTTCCAGGGTGTCATCACTCTGAAAATCAAAGTGAAATGTTGACTTCAGAATCTGACACTAAAGCAATCTGAAATCTGACCACTAGATGGTAGGATTTTACACACTGTACCTTTCCACCCAATTTCATACGCTTCAAACACAAAGCAGTGACTGCAAATTGAATTTCCAACAGCAGTAAAGTGAAAATCATGACAACAACAACAAGAGTGATAGAAGTTGTAGAGTGAAGAGGGTGAACTGACCTCAGAGTCTCCAGTTTACAGTCTGGACCCTGCAGAAAACCACTCAGCTCCTTCACTGTTGAATCCTGAAGGTGGTTCCAACTCAGGTCCAAGTGTCTGAGGTGGGAGGGGTTGGACTTCAGAGCTGAGAGCAGCCAATCACAGCTGAGCTTTGACAAACTGCACCTCCACAACCTGAATAAAGAAGAAATGAAGGAGAGTTTATAATGATGGAGAGTTTTTCCAGGGTGTCATCACTCTGAGAATCAAAGTCAAAAGTCGACTTTAGAATCTGACACTCAACAAAGGAGAGAGGGTGAGTGAATGAGCGCTGAAATCTGACCACCAGATGGCAGGATTTTACACTCTGTACCTTTAAACCAGGGATGCTCACACTTTTTCAACATGCGAGCTACTTTTAAAATGACCAAGTCAAAAAGATCTACCTACTATACAATTGGTGTGTGTGTGTGTGTGTGTGTGTGTGTGTAACGCACATGTTTTGCTAGCAGCATCTCCCAGGATCTCCGGTGCTTCTGCTGTGCGTGACTTTGAAGCGTATTTTGCGAGTGAGGCGTCAAAACAAAATTCAGTACATCGGACATTATGACCAAGGGCCAATTCCAATTCCTCCCTTAACTCCTCAATCTCAACCCTCGCCCTTAACCCTCAATCTTTGGCCCCCAATCTTGGCCCTCAAAAATAAGTGTAAGGGCTTAGAAATGGGACACCCCTTAAGTGCAGTTACGTCTTCAGACTGTGGGGGGCTGCCGTACGCCAAAGCTAAGTCCAGTCTGTCAAGAAGACGACAACGACGAAGAAGAAGGAGAAGAAGAAAAAGACGATGAAAAAGAAGAAGTCCTCCGTCGCTACACAACGAGGTACACAAGTAACGTGAAGCCGGGACCGCCGGTCCGGCTGACAAACATCGTAAAGTAAAAAAAATAAAAATGTTACGCAACAACGATGTCAATAATCCATAAAAAACTCTTAAACTAAGACAATAAAATGGTTTTGTAATCTTTATATCTTTATTAACTAAGAAAATACTTCCATTTGTAGCTCGCTTTTTTGTCGCCATCTTTTTCGAAGATGTCTTGGCAAAAATACACAATGCCTTCTGGGTAGCCCTCACTGCCAAGGGTGGTCGCGGAGAATCTCAATATTGAGGGCAATACAGCCCTTAATCTCCTCCCTCAACTGGACGTTCTTAGAATCGGGACAGCATTTGCACCTAGCAGGGAGCGCGCATTTTTGAGATTGAGGGTTGAGATTGAGGGTTAAGGGAGGAATTGGAATTCACCCCAAGATCAACCACAACCACCGTGTTTTCTAATCATTGACTTCCTGCCTGAACCATTCTACCTGCTGTAAGTGACGAGGACTCCACTCTTAAAGCTCTCTCTCTCTCTCACTCACTCTCTCTCTCTCTCTCTCCCTCTCCCTCTCTCCCTCTCTCTCTCTCTCTCTCTCCGACCTAATGGGCACCCCTGTTTCAAACCCAGTTTCACTCATTTCAAACACAAACCAGTGACTGCAAACTGAATTTCTAACAGCAGTGAAGTGAAAATCATGACAACAATAACAAGAGTGATAGAAGTTGTAGAGTGAAGAGGGTGAACTGACCTCAGAGTCTCCAGTTTACAGTCTGGACCCTGCAGAAAACCACTCAGCTCCTTCACTGATGAATCCTGCAGTTGGTTCTGACCCAGGTCCAGGTGTCTGAGTTGGGAGAGTCATTGGACTTCAGAGCTGAGAGCAGCCAATCACAGCTGAGCTCTGACAACCTGCAGCCCTCCAACCTGAATAGAGAAGAAATGATGGAGAGTTTAGAATCAAAGTCAAATGTCGACTTTAGAATCTGACACTCAACAAAGGAGAGAGGGTGAGTGAATGAGCGCTGCAATCTGAAATCTGACCACCAGATGGCAGGATTTTACACTCTGTACCTTTAAACCAGGGGTGCTCACACTTTTTCAACATGCAAGCTACTTTTAAAATTACCAAGTCAAAAAGATCTACCTACTATACAATCGGTGTGTGTGTGTGTGTGTGTGTGTGTGTGTGTGTGTGTGTGGAACGCAGATGTTTTGCTAGCAGCATCTCCCAGGATCTCCGGTGCTTCTGCTGTGCGTGACTTTGAAGCGTATTTTGCGAGTGAGGCGTCTCCGTCAGTTTACGCCAGGATTGCAAGCTCACGTGACAAGCACGGTAGTTTGGCGTGTATTTAAAGAAAACAACAGCCAAACTCTTTTTGCTGTCCCTGTCTGCTACAGAATGCAGGTATCTGAAGTATACATTGATTTTAACAATTATTATAGTTTCAGATTTAAAATGAAATCTGCTTTATGTCTCCTTTATTTGATCTGAGCGGTGCAGAAGCCGATTCGTCTCATTTACCTTTGACTGTAAAATCCAGCACATATAAAAACAAAATCCAGCACATCGTACATTATGACCAAGATCACTGAGTTGCTGCCTGAACCATTCTAGCTGCTGGAAGTGACGAGGACTCCACACGATTGACCTAATGGACACCCCTGCTTCAAACCCAGTTCCACTCATTTCAAACACAAACCAGTGTCTGCAAATTGAATTTCCAACAGCAGTGAAGTGAAAATCATGACGACAACAACAAGAGTGATAGAAGTTGGAGAGTGAAGAGGGTGAACTGACCTCAGAGTCTCCAGTTTACAATCTGGACTCTGCAGAAAACCACTCAGAACCTTCACTAATGAATCCTGCAGCTGGTTCTGACTCAGGTCCAGGTGTCTGAGGTGGGAGGGGTTGGATTTCAGAGCTGAGAGCAGCCAATCACAGCTGAGCTTTGACAACCAGCAGTACTCCAACCTGAATAGAGAAGAAATGATGGAGAGTTTATAACGATGGAATTTTACCAGGGTGTCATCACTCTGAACATCAAAGTGAAACGTCGACTTCAGAATCTGCAACAAAAGCAGTCTGCAATCTGACCACTAGATGGGAGGATTTTACCCACTGTACCTTCAAGCCCAGTTTAGGGCGTGTTTTCATTGCCTTGCCTCACCACGGTTCGCCTCGGTACAATTGCGTTTTCATTGGCTCTGTGATTACGAGGCCGTGGGCGGAGTCGACACGGTAAAGCGGGACAATGTTTTCCCCTGCATCACTTCTGTGCGATACACAACAGCGCAGCGATGGACAAAGTAGAAGTTGTTTCATACCTGCTGCTCGGTCTGTGGTTGCTTTTCTGTTCAAGAAAGAACACTTTCCCTCACTGAAGTCACAGTTGATAAATTATGCAGCAACATTTATAATTTATTGTTTCGTTTTCCATGCGAGCAAATGTGTAGTTCAACCTTCATATTTTCACCAAAAGTAAACACGAGACGGATACAACGGGAAATAGCGTTTATTTAAAAACAAACAAACAGAAAAACAGACAGTAAACACGCCTCCTTATTTGAAATAGCTGCCCTCGCGAGCCAAGGACGACTTTGTTATATGCCGCGGTGTTTGAGGCTTCCTCGCGGCCAAGAGCCACGTCCTCTCGACGAATCAGTATTTCTTCTCTCCTCAAGACTCCTGGGGTTCCCTAGCTTACCGCGCCTCACGCAGGAGCAACTTGATTTGTTTTCTTTACCGAGCGCTTCGCCATTTGCCGTTTGTCGTTTTCGCGAATATGGTTGAACACACTCGCGACGTCGAGGGCATTCCCGGTTCGCCTGCCTCTCCCCAAAAGACGAAAGTAAACATGTATTGAAAAAGCTGTTTTCAAAAACTGTATACACATAAATGTATTTGTACAACACCAATAGTAGCTACTTGTATTCACGGTAAAATGGACCTGACACGGAAGTTCTGTGTCAAAGGAGTTGGCGTGGATGTCTGCTCTGACAGGGAACATCGACGCGGACACGGAGCCAATCCAGTGCCCTGCTCGTCGCTACGTCACCACTAAACTCGCTTCTTGCTCGGACCCTGGGGGATTGAGGTACCAAAACAGCGCCCCCTACAACTGTGTAGCAGCCAGTGCAAACACCCTAACACCATACCATGGCGAGGCGAGGTGAGGCAATGAAAACACGCCCTTTCATTCATTATCAAAAAAAGTGTCTGCAAATTGAATTTCCAACAGCAGTGAAGTGAAAATCATGACAACAACAACAAGAGTGATAGAAGTTGTAGAGTGAAGAGGGTGAACTGACCTCAGAGTCTCCAGTTTACAGTCTGGACTCTGCAGAAAACCACTCAGCTCCTTCACTGATGAATCCTTAAGGTGGTTCCAACTCAGGTTCAGCTCTCTGAGGTGGGAGGGGTTGGACTTCAGAGCTGAGAGCAGCCAATCACAGCTGAGCTTTGTCAACCAGCAGTTCTCCAGCCTGAATAAAGAATCAATATTTGATTTCTTCCATGGTGTAAATGTCATATTCAGAGTCATTTCTCCCTGTTGATGATCCAGATGTGCAGCTGTTGGGATCACTGAGTCATTCCCTCAAAGGAGTCATTGTGCCAGTGGGTTGTCAACACAATAACAACAGCAGTGTGTCAGTCAGTGTGCAGCCAATCAGCAGTGAAGATGGAAAATAATCAGTGAGTCCTTTGTGTGCTTGTGGCTGTTTTCAGTCATCAGAGTCTCATTACAAGTCAAACACATTCAAAGGACAAGATGAAGAAATACTGCTGCACTATTAATCTGCCTCTAATATTTCTTCACACGATCTTCTGCTCAGTCATGTGACCTTCATCACCAATCAACAACTTCCATTGAGCTCCAAAGTGACTGGAGACATTTTCCACACTTTCTTCCACCATCCAAAGTCTTTTCTGGCTGCAGATTGTTGACATGAAAATATCAACAACATCCACTTTGTCTAGATGAGTCTTTAATATCTGCTTCAAAGTCTTCACACTGAGCAGCGTTACACACCAGTTGTCATCTGCTGACACACACTGTCCACCAGTAGAAAGCAGGAACTGACCTGAGAACTTCCAGTCTGCAGTTTGGACTCTGCAGTCCAGCACAGAGCAGCTTCACTCCAGGATCCCTCAGGAAGTTCTCACTCAGGTCCAGCAGTGGGAGGTGGGAGGGGCTGGACTGCAGAGCTGAAGACACCACTGCACACTGAAGCTCTGAGAGTTCACTGGATGAAGGAGAGCAGAGAGAGAAGTTGTGGTCGACATGTGAGATTCTAAAGACAGTGAAAGTGAATCAAGACTCATTAATGTCTGATCATCATCATCATCATCATCATCATCATCACCATCACCATCATCATGTAAATGGAGGGAAGTCCCGCGGTGGTGCAGCATGTGTTTACATCTGTGGTGCGTGGTGCCGGGACACTGCAGTGGTATGCAAACACTGTTCACCACTGGCACAGTTGATGATCATAAAGTGCCGTCCATTCTATCTGCCCTGGCAGTTTACTGCCATTTTGCTAGTTGCAGTTTACATCCCTCCCACCAACAACAGCAGTGAGAGGAACACTGCACTCAATGAACTGTAACAGGCCATCAGTGATCAACAGACAGCAAACCCAAAAGCTTTACCATCCTCACTGGAGATTTTAGTCATGCTGACCTCAAGACTGTCCTTCCAAAAGTCCAACGCTTTGTATGTGGAGGTGTTCCGAGGGAGGAGCAGGGCTCGTGCTCATGTGCGATCAATTCCACAAGGATTGGGACGCTCAAAGGAAATGGGTGTGCGTTTGTGCGTTCGCAACATTTTGAACATCCAGATTTTTTTGTTTCAGGATGAAATCCATGTACGTTTTTGTAAATGAAGCCCCAGGTCCTCAGTGTCTCCACTACAGTGTCCTCAGTGCAGCTTCACACTCCAGTGTGTTCCAGCCACTGAGTGTCAACACGTCCTGTTGTGACTGACAGTGTTGCTCTGATCTGCTGCTTCAACTCAACATGATGCTCAGTTGTGTGTAAAGTCACTGCAGCTTGGAGCTCCACTGGATCAGAGATCCTTCACTGGCGTCTCTTCGGACTCCACTGCATCTTTGATCCAACTGCTGTTTTATTGTCTGCTGCCAAATGAAGGAAGGATGTGATGTGTTTGTGTGTTCAATGTGTTGATTGTGTTGATTGACTGTGTAGTTCCACAGTTTTCATTCATGTAGCCGCTCTTTACCTTTGACGCTCAGGTGTCTTCAATGTCCGTCCGTCATACCAGCACCACTACATCATTCATAAATTGATGAGACGTGGGTTCCATTTAACTCGTTTATTTTCCTTCTTGAGTTTTTGGTTCGAGGCAACACAGACAACGTGAGGTCAAAAGAATTTTTGGCTCACCAACCACTCCGGCTTGACCCGCTTTCCATCAAACAAACATTTCGGCCATTTTTTTTTCTCGACCTAAAATAGCTGCGGGTCACCTTTCAAAATAAAATAACGGCTTCAGCATCAGAATCGGATGGTCTTGGTTCCCTTTCTTGAAGAACTTGGCAGTTGTCAGCCGGAAGGCATCTTGCACTGTACCCCTGACGACGCCATTAACTTCGTCCAGCAGTGCAACGTAGGGCTCTTTCATCAGACGTTGACTGATAGATGACTGAACGAATGGCTCGCGGCTTAGCGCATCAGCGACAACGTTCTTAACGCCAGGGACATACTTCAGATCGAAATCGAATGCGGCAAGCTTAGCAACCCATCTTTGTTCACATGCATCCAAACATGGCTTTGTTAAGATGTAGGACAATAGGCAATGACAATGACCAAACTTGTCACAAATGGCCCATTTTAACGCCAGGAATTCCAACCTGTGCGCTGGATAGTTAATTTGTGATCGGGACAGTGTCTTGCTGGCGAAAGCGACAGGTCGAGCAACAGTCTCACCTGGTGGCACTTGAGACAGGACTGCGCCAATGCCATCAAACAACGCATCAACAGCGAGAACGAAGGGCTCACTGAAGTTGGGGTGGGATAAGGTGACATTGCAAGCTAATTCATTCTTCAGGGTCTGGAACGATTCTTTGCATGCAGCAGTCCAGTCGCTCGCCATAAGCGCTGGTGGAGCAGATGATCGCTTTTTCACCTTCCTGCCTCTCATGGCCTTATGCTGCACCTGCCTTCCAGAGAGGAGTCTGAACAAGGGTTTTGCTTTAGCAGAGCAGTCAGCTATGAAGTGCTGATAGTAGAAGATTAGGCCCAGGAAAGAATTAATCTTCCTCCAGGAAGGGGTCACACCATCACTCTCCATCAGGTCAGCCTCTCCCACATCCATGATGGCTTTCATCTTGTCAGGGTCCTTCATCACCCCGTCCCCACAAATGACATGTCCCAGGAACCTTACTGACCTCCGCAAGAGATGACACTTCTTTGGGGCCAGTTTGAGTTTGTGACTTTTCAGACGGGAGAACACCATCTCTAGACGCTCAAGCGCCTGCTGTTCAGTTGGGGCAAAGACCATCAGGTCATCAAGATAGCAGAGCAGACTAGTGAAGTTTTCATCCCCGAAGATTGACATCATCATTCGCATGAATGTTGCAGGACTGTTGGACAGACCTTGTGGCATTCTGTTGTACTAGTGGAGGCCAAAAGGTGAAGAGAAAGCTGTGTATTTTTTGTGCTCTTCATGGAGTGGCACATTGTAGAAGCCAGACGTCAAGTCCATGGTGGAGAAGAAGACATTTCCTCCAAGTGCAACCCACCGATCCTGGAGTGCCTTGGGCCAGGCCGTCGAGTCGGACCATGAACAGGACTGTTTGAAGCTGGGGAAGATCTTTGCAGGAGCACCTTCTCCAGCATGTTAATAAGGCGGTTCAGGGCATCAGGGTCAGTGGCCTGTGGCTGCAGTGGGCTCTGTTCTTCAGCAGGTGGTGCAGGTGGCGAGACAGCAGCAAGAGCATTCACTGACACCCTTTCTCTGGAAGTTCTGTTCACTGACATCATTTCAGAATGATATTCGTTCAGAATGTCTTGGACTTCACGAGCAGTCCACTTGTCTATCGTCTTCGACCTGTAGGTCATGGCGAGCTCAGTAGAAGGGCAGTTCTTTATGAACATTCGAGTCACCTCAGTGCTGGGGCTGTCCAGTGACTTTCCTTGCTCCTTCAGACGTTCAATGGCCAAGTCAACAGCGCGGTTCAGTCTAAGCCAGTAGTCAAAGGCATCCTCACCCTTCCCAGGAAGAGTGGTGTAAAAGTCTGCTAATGGGAGTGGTGAACACGGAACAGAATCAAAGTGCTTCCGCAAGAGACCATAAATGGCATCGGGGTTACAGGTGATGTTAATACCACTGTTCCTGGTCCCAAACCTGACAACATCCTTTGCTTTGCCACCAAGATGAACAAGGATCTCCTCCGCTTGTTCCTCAGGTTGCAGATTCCCCCTCTTAATGAAACTCCTCATGAGCTCCTCCCACTCCTGGACGGAAACAGAGTCTGAAACGGAAACGGAGTCTGAGTTGTCTCCTCTGAAGCAGGGGGGCTCCTTCAGCTTTCGATGAGGGACATATTGCAAATGGGACACGTCAAAAGCATTTGTGGCAGACACATTTGCATGGCTAGGTCGAGGGGTAGCACTATGTAAAGGGGAACTGGCTAGCATATCAGCATGGGCAGGTGAAGGGGCAGCACTGAGTAAAGGGGTAGTGACAGATGCACTGAGGTGAGAGATAATGTCCTGTGCCACCCGCTGGCTGACCTGTTGAATCAATGCATCACCCATCTGACCTACAATACTAGCAGCAATAACATCAGGGGTAGGTGCAGGGGAACACATGCTGTGCCTGTCCGGGACAGGGGAACGCGTGCCCTGGCTAGCAAGGGCATGAGGGTTTGCATCTGAGTTGGGGGGAGGGATAACACCAGTACTGAGCAAGGGGCGCCCAGGTTTACACTGATTACCCAACACTACACCACCCCCCTGAACAGGACTCTCAAACAGTAAACTTGAAGGATGCATAAAACCCCTCCCTCTGCCAGCACCAAAAGGAGTTACAAAAACATTACCCTGAGGATTACTCATCTTTCCAAAAAGTTAACAAAACACAATACCACAAAACAAAAGGATGAAACCACAAAAGGCCTAGACTGGAAACTGAAAAATAAATAAATAAATAAAATAAAATAAAATCTAATAAAAGTACATAAACCCTCTACCTGATGTCTAACAGTGCACAAAAGCAACACATCTGACTGACTTCAGTGACCGCAGATGAACAGCAGCAGCAGAACAGTCCCCGGGTCGCTCTGCAGCATCGGTAGCACAACAAAAGAGTCTCGAGTCACGGCACCAATGTGACCTCTCCTATTCTGTCCTGCTTGCTGTATAATGAAGACTTGCAGAAGTCAGGTGTGGAGCAGCAGTTTATTCTCTGAAACAGAATGGGACACAACCATAACTTGCTCCGTGAAACTTGGTCACCTCCTGCTTCATGGGCTTCCTCTGTACTGAAGTAGTGATCATATAGTTGTTGTTTCTACAATACAAATAATATTAAAAATGAAATACATTTTTCTACAAAATACAAAAAAATGACATTTGCAATTTCAATAATTCACTCCCTAAAGCTCCATTTTTATACACTGTTAACATTCTTCCAGTTACACACACATACCTGAAACAGAATGGGACACAACCATAACTTGCTCCGTGAAACTTGGTCACCTCCTGCAGAGACAACGTGCTCCGTATGAGAGCTGTGTGCTGCTAATGGACATGGTAGCATGCTAATCGTTTTTAATAGCAATAAAAATAAAAACGAACTTTGCTAAAAAATAAAAAAATAAAAAAATGAAAAAAAAAATGAAATGAAAGACACCAGCACACATTTAAACACTGAAACACAGTTACATGACTTATTGCATTAATTTCTGTCTCAGCAGGGAGGAGACCGTCTCACCTGCTTCATGGGCTTCCTCTGTACTGAGGATCGCCCAGAATGCAAAGCGCTAACTTCAAAATAAAATACAAAATAAAATACAAAATAAAATATAAAGAGCCATGGCTGTGCCCCAACCAAGTTTAACATGATTGAACACAATTTATTTTGTGTGTGTGTGAGAGAGAGAGAGTGGATGACGCCTTGCAGGTGCGGTCCTGGATGTCGGCTGCTGATTGGACGCGCCACGGCTGAGAAGGAGGAGCAGTCGAGCCAGCCTGACTGTCATCCCTCCTCCGCTCCCAAGTCTGCAGTTAGTCACTTCTGAAATGGTGTTAGAGCACGCAGCCGTAGGTAGTGATGGCCGATGGAGGCTTTGTTGAAGCTTCGACACTTGTTTCAAAAAATGGTTCATTACTCGAGGCTTCAATGACACAGTGCTCGAGGAGGTCATCTAGTGCTCAATAAAATGAAGTGCAATAGAAACGTGTTCATTGTTTCATAGGTTGTTTGGGATTTGATTCGCCATGCATTCTTGTTGGACAACACTACATGGTTGTACGGTTCAATGCTGACACAATAAAATAAAAATGAAAAATAAAGACAATGTCTCTTTTTTGGCACGACTGATTGTAGTAGACTATAGCTCTATACTTAGCCTGACAGTTTGTGCAATGAATTATATTATATCCTAAAACAAGACTAAATAGCCCATAGTTTAAAAATATGTTCAATAGTAAGTGTTCAGTGGGTCAGATGTCAAATGTGATCTATTTAAAATGTAGAATAGATGAGCTAAATAACACATATATAATACACGTTGATGAGAATTGAACCGTCGCCTCAGTCTTGCAAGTCCAAGATTGTCATAATGTACCACAAACCCAAATCACACTCCCTTTTTTCATCGAAGCTGTTTGAGTAGCGTTAGCACACCGTGATTCCTCATCAACTACAGGCCTACACTTCAAATAATTATGAGAAAAATCCAACGTAAAGAGAGCACTTCCATTAGGAAATAGTCAACATGAAATTTCGTCTTCTACTGACACCTGCTGGTCAAATTGAATAGTTGCAAATATTGTGAACAAGTTGTCATCTAATTCTAATCCTAAACAATATGGCCATTCGAAGTGAAGTATTAAGACAATTAATCAGGTTTGTACTGCTTGATTGAACACATTCATCCCGTTCCAGTGCACTAAAACCCACTTCCCTTCAGGACCGTGTCAGCGAAGCCAAAACTTCCTTGAGTGACGCTGTTTCCCAGCATGCAATGCGAGCTAGCGATTCACAATACTATTTCATCACAAACATGGATGTAAAAAATAAAAAGGGACGAAAAATGAAACTTCAGGAACACCAACCATTGCAATACAAGCAGAACTGGGCCGAAGTTTTATATTATGTACACCATAATACAGCCTTCTGGTGGACAAGCCATACTATTTAATCTGTGTCCTCCTATGGCACTTCCGTGGGCAGAAGCTCGTCGTAGAGGTCACGTGCTGGTTGCGCGTCACTGATCACCTCCGGGAAGGTCGTTGCCCTTGCAGGGTACCTGATTCAGGTGAGTATATGGACAATATGGGTCAATGTGGTCAGTCGTAACAAGAGAAGCTTGCTGGCAAAAATAATGCACTACAAGTGGATGTGACACTTTTTTTTTGTTTTGTATGAGCATTTAAAAAAAACAACAACATAATAATAATATGGATTTTGACCATGTATGTTTTGGAGTTCATTGAAAGAGGTTTATATATATATATATAAAATAAAAATGATGTTTTGGAGTTCATTGAAAGAGGTTTATATATATATATATATATATATATATATATATATATATATATATATATATATATATATATATATATATATATATATATATATATATATATATATATAAACCTCTTTCAATGAACTCCAAAACATACATGGAGTTCATTGAACTCCATATGTATATATATATATATATATATATATATATATATATATATATATATATATATATATATATATATATATATATATATAAACCGCGTGTGTGTGTGTGTGTAACTTTAACTAACTTATCTATTTCTATCCATCTATCAAACTTACTATCTAGGGATCTATCTACTACTAACTCTCAAAAAACTAACGGACAACCAAGAGCAACAAAACCAACCTACTGCAATTCGTATATTTTAGTGTGTGTGTGTGTGTGTGTGGGGGGGGGGGTTAA
Source organism: Nelusetta ayraudi (assembly GCF_046127955.1). Classification (NCBI taxonomy): domain Eukaryota; kingdom Metazoa; phylum Chordata; class Actinopteri; order Tetraodontiformes; family Monacanthidae; genus Nelusetta; species Nelusetta ayraudi. The sequence goes on from NW_027466089.1 coordinate 2,656,826, forward strand.
AATGAGCACAGTGATGGTTCCGCAGCATAAAGTGTATCTTCAGTCGTCGATTGTATGTGTGGGAGTCCCTCAGGTTCAGCCCAGCTGATTTAGTGTTCGGTGAGAGGACCCTTGCGTCTGTTAAGGGGTAAGTGGCTTTCCGATGTTAAACGAGTAGAGAATAATGAGATTAGATTACGTAATTTTTTTTCCGTGAACGCTTGCATCGTGCTTGTGAAACTGCTCACCAAACTCTTGTCGCCAGCCAGTCTAAAATGAAGCGGCAGTTTGACAAGAAAGCTGTGGCTCGAGTTTTTGAGACAGGCGTTGTGTGTTGGTATTGTTGCCGTTACCCGGTTCCGGTTTGCAGGCTGGTTTTTCTGGTCGGTATGTCGTGGAGCGCAAACTTTCCGATACAGATTATGTAGTGCACACTCCTGATAGAAAACGATCGTCCCGCGTCTGCCACGTCAAAATGTTGAAAAGTTACGCCCGGTTCACACAGGACACGGAAGCGCCGCGCCGCGAAGTGAAGCGCTGCGAATCGCCGAGCGCTTCGTGTACCCTATTTCTTGTGCTCCTGGTTATTTTAAAAGGCAGACAAGAACGTTGTTTGCTGTTGGAGGGCTACAACAACACTTCGATGCTACGCTTTGTGCCGTCGCTACGGACCCCAAACTCTCGTTCTTGTTGGATTCGGGTTCGGAGCAGACTGGTGGGAGAGTTTGTGTACAGGTTTTGCAAAGGAACGGTGTCTTCAGTTATACACACGCTCATTAAAGTGCCGACTGTGGAGGAAGCTCGTGCCGCTGCACGCCGTTTCCAGCAGAATAACAGCGAAATGACTAAAATAAAAACAAATCAGGAAAACATGTCTTTGCTGTGCTTTTATTTACAAAGTTAAAATTCTTCTAACTTACAAAAAATGTGAACGAAAAGGTAGAAATATAAATACGAAGGAATACATATTTGTTCAGGGGTGCGTAAAGCCGGAGCCCTGCATTTGCTGCGCTACCCTTTTTAAAAAGGTCTCCGTTGCGCGTTATTTTAATATGTCCATCTCTTTTAGAAGAGAAAGCATCGCCCCGGTCTCATCCTCTCTCCAAATGTCAACATTCTTATTCGCGTTTGCCAGGTTGTTTCGCGCCGTCTGTTTTGTTAGACGACGTAGTTGTGCGGTCATGAGTCGCAAGAGCGAGGCGTGGCGCATGCGCACTCGCATTGTCCAGTTAATAGTCCGATTAAGGCGTATACATGGCAGAGAAATTCGAATTCCAATCGCATTATCTGGGTGTCTCAATCGGAGTTCTCCGATTCCAATCGGAGTTCTCAAACTCCAATCATAATCGGAGTAAGGTGTTTACATGCACGTGAGTTCTCTGATCATAATCGGACTAAGGCAATAATTCGATTTTCTCTAGTGCCATGTAAACGCACTGAATGAAGTGGTTCAGACCAGACGCGAACAGGCGCGGGGCTCGTGCCATTCATTTCAATGGAAGCGGAAGCGCCACGAAGCGGAAGCGCCACGAAGCGGAGCGCCGACGAATTTCGCGAGCGAGGCTCCAACTGGTTCACACCAGATGCGAACAGCTCCGCGACGGTCGACAAGCGCTACTGCTCAGCTGCAGTCTTTTTTTCACTCCCACTTGAGCTTCTTTTTTTTTTCTTTAAAAAATAAATAAATAAATAAATAAATAATTTTCATCATCGCCCCCCCTCGCCCCGTAGCCAGCCCGCTCCGTAGCTTACTTTCGTGTGTGTGTGTGTGTGTGTGTGTGTGTGTGTGTGTGTGTGTGTGTGTGTGTGTGTGTGTGTAAATAAATAGAAACACGCACTCAGGTGTCCATCTCAAGACAAGACCTCTTTCATAATGATCATTGACCGGCATCTCTAGGATCAAACAGACGTATTTTGATCAAGTCTTCCTCTGTGTGTGTGTGTGTGTGTTTCATCTCTCTCGCACTCTGATACAATGTACTGACAAATATAACATACAAATATGATATATGATCGAATTTGTCATTGGGTTTTTATTTTGAAATTAGTTTATTTTGAAAATTCACCGGATTTTCTCGTTTTTATTGAGCGACTTCCTGTACTGTAGACGAGGACCGCTCGCGGCTCGCGCACGAAATAGAGCAGACGCCGAAACAACAAATGCATGCCGCGAGCCGCGCAACCACCACATTGATTAACGTGGGCGCCGAATGGAAGCGCTCGGCGGCGCTTCGCTTCCACGTCCAGTGAACTGACGTTAAATGCATGGCGCGATCCGCGAGGGGAGCCGCGCGCCTGTTCGCGTCTGGTGTGAACTACTACATTGCTTAACATGGGCGCCGAATGGAAGCGCTCGGCGCTTCGTGGCGCTTCGTGGCACTTCCACGTCCAGTGTGAACCGGGCGTAACGTTGCTCTGAAAAATGTGTCGTCTGAGCCTCCGCCCCCTCCGTGCCCATTGGCGGAGGGAGGGCTCATTGAAAAAAAAAAAAAAAAAAAAAAATCAGTGTTCCTTCGGCGCGCCTGGGAAACTCTGAAATTATGAATAACTTAAGATCGATTTTGTCCCATTTGCCTGCATCAGCCCGTCATGATATTGTTAAATTAATTGAGAGCCACCCACTATTGTTTTCTGACCACCCCCGCCGTACGTCAGTTTTGCACCATGACATAGAAGTAGAGGGACATGCCACAACTAAGCAAGCACGCACTCAGAGTCAATTCTGGGAAGTTAAGAAAGAAGCTTTGGCTCTCCTTCTGACAGTGCCCATCTTGATGTTAATTTCGGGTCAGGTTTTTACAGACTATAATGCCCTCGTAGATGCGGTGGTCTTTGCCCCTGCAAGACTTCAATCTCCAGATTTGCCACAGGAAGGGGGGTTGATAATGTGTTGGCAGATGCATTATCACGTGTACATGTGGACTAGCTGCGAAATTCTTATTTCGGGGGAAGTGAGGTTTTTCTTGGGCCTCCTTTGCGGAGCGCTTGTCAAAAGCTTCACATCACTCAAAAAATACAGTATAGTTCAATAATAGTGCTTGAGTCCATCTTGACAGTGTCAATGTATTTTTATTGTGAATTCTCCACAAAGCAAACTCTTAACATTTATGAATGATTCATGAAAAAACACTTGATGTCTCTCGGACAAAGTTGAGCTTTGACCTTCATAGACTTGCACTGCATTAGGGTTTAGCGATAAGGCTGGAATTAGAGTGAGGGTTTCGGGGTTCCTCATGGGCTAGAAGCCCCAAATTTGGCGTGGGTGTGTCCAGGGGGATCCTGATGAACCTGAAAGTGGCCCCATGTCCCTAGGACAAAGTTGACCTTTGACCCTCATAGACTTGTATGGCATTAGGGTTATCGATAAGCGATACAAACCTGGTGAGTTTAAGACTTAGTGACTCTACGTACATGAATGTATGGGGTACCCCGTCCTTACCTTGTTCCAACCTTCCCTCCACAAACCTGGCTGTTCAGTGCCGAAGTCAAAGTGAGAGAGAGAACAAAGAAGGAGGAGGGCCTGTGACGCCGCTGCTGATTGGCTCGTTGGTCGATTGAATGAGCCAATTCTAGAGCTCCCCTCGGTGTCCACACACTGCAAAATATATCTAAGAAATAAACACTTAAATTGAGAAAGAACAGGCTAGAAACAAGTCAAATTATCTGCCAATGCAGTAAGATATTTAGACTTGGTAAGATTTCTTAAAATAAGACGATATATCTAGGCATTTGAAGAATGGAAAAACTCTTGAAATAAACAGTAAAGCACTCATTCCAAGGACTGTACTAAGTCAAATAAACTTGATACTAGCTTCTCAATTCTTTTTTCACGTTTGCTTCTTTCTTAATTTGAATGAAAAGATCTTAAAACCAGACCTACTAACAGTGCAATTCTTCTTAATTTAAGTGTTCACAATATTAGCTTTTTTTTTCTCAAAATGAGACAAAGCATCCACCCCCCCTACGCCCACTCCCCCCCCCAAAAAAAATAATTCAGCAAACAGAATTAATATTGTCAACAACTATTTATTCACTTAAATTGCTGACAGTGCCTTCACTGCCTTGTAATAAAAACGTCACTAAGGCATTGCATCTTAAAACAATCTCAAGCAATCATTTCTAGAACGCAAGTAATGTTTTGTTGTTACAATATTCACCGTCATCATTATTGAACATTGATTCAGATTCCCTGACACTCAGTTACACAAAAAAAACAAAAACAGTATGGGGACAGCATATAGTGTTGTGTTCCTATCACCACTGATAACATGTTTGTTCCAACAGACTCCCACCCACCCTCAAGTTACAACTACCAGGGGAGTGTATCACTACCTATGCCTAGTACACAGCTCTACTCCCCAATAAAATCTTTCCATTCTGCCATGGTCTTTTTTGTATGAGGCTGTGGTGTCTCACTCATGGATAGTGTCCTGTAGCACTTCTGTCTGAATGACAGAGAGAAGGGTTGCCACACACTTTTGGATATGTGAGGTGCAGGGCACAGTAGTAACCCATCAGATGAAGCAGACCGTCACTCAAGTCTTCCGTGGCTCCAAGACAGATGAGACAGCGGGTCCCATCAAACAGCAACACAGGGGTGCAGAAAGACCTCTTCTGCGAGTACATTGTGGGATCTTCAGTTGGCTAAAGAAAAAGAAGAAGGAAATGCCACATCCATGCATGGAACTATGAAGTGTTGAATGTGAGAAAATGCGAACAAACCTTCACCTGAATGACATGAAGCAGTGCCTCACTGGCATGTCCCAGCTTCTTCGGTGGTGGACTTGGTGAAGGAAAGAGTGTGGGGAGTGCCCTGAGCAGCGCGATGGAATATTCCACTGGAATAGAACAAATCAACTTCGAGTCTTATTAGGTTTGTGTTGATCACAAAAAATATCTTATTTTTTCAGCATGAAGAGTATTACCATTCTGCATCTATTCATTCAGCGCAACATAAACCATCCTATGTCCCAGGAAACAGCTACACAGTCAATTAGAGACACAGCAAAATGACTCACCTACATCCAGCGTTATGCGTGGCTTCATCACTTCATTTTTTTTCCAAACACCATAAAATTACACATTGGTGCAGAAGTCTTCCCATCTCTTTTTTTAGTTCATCAATGAATTTTCTGTTGCCCTTATCCAGAATGCGCCGCAGCTCATTCATCGCCTATAATGCAAGTCAATGTTAAAATCTGCAAAAATGCTTGCTTTTCATCATAAACCAAAACAAGTTAATCACTTACACGATAAAGATCCTTGACACATGGATATGCATCCAGGATCTTTGTTGGCCTTGTCCTGTTCTTTCAGAACATCACTATCAATGAAGGATCTTCTTGCTTGAAACTGCAGGTCAAGAATTTGGGAGACAGCATCTTGGTTGGGTTTTGGTTTCTTGTACAGCTCCTGCAGGGTCTGATAATGTCTGGCCTGTGCTGTCAGACCATCTTTGGCTGATGAAATGGAGGAGACAAATCCGTAAATCAGTCAAATGGATGAAATTGTTTGGAGCATCAAAATATATCAAATGACAATTCAAATGTAAAAATGCCTGTGATATATCATGATATCCAAAACTATCATAACATTGCCTAGCTTTCATACATTATCATTATTATTAAAATGGACATGTTTCTACTTACGTGAAGTGTGGCCATTATCAGAACTGCGCCCTGGTGTGTGACACAAAATAATTGTTGATCCACCAATTGAGTCTGCATCATGATCTTCTTCTTGGTCACTTGCTGAGAAGTCAATGCGATGCCTCTTCTTCTTGTGGCACCTCTCTGGTGAATCTCTTGTGAAGATTCTTGTAAGTGCTCGCTTGGTAAATAAAATTTCACTCATTGAAAGAACAAATAAAGATGGAAAGTGAACATACACAGATAAAAAAAAGTATCAGCCAAAAATAACCACACGCTTCAAAATCTAAGTGCGCAAAATAATATAATCACTTACATGTTTCATTGTTTTGTCTTAATCCTTCAGCATGGGATAATAATCCACTACTCTTTGAGACATTGCAGTGACTTCATGCTTAGAAGAGTACAAGACCACCTCTCCTTGCTGACTGGCTCTCAAGATAGAAATCATGCTGGTGACAGTGTTTCTCACCAGCCTGCATCACAGCTCTTTGAACATGACACATTTCCCCTCACTGGCAGTGCGGGCCATCTGGAAGTAGTGCTTACGAGCTTGCTCCAACTCACTGTCTGTATAGAGGGTGGGCAAACTTTTTCAGCAACGGGCCACATGACAGACCTGCATCGAGTCGGCGGGCCACGGAAGGGGGGGTTGTAGGTAGGTACAGAATTAGTCCGGGTGCAGAATCGTTCTGGGCGTAGTGACTGCCCGATACGGCAACTCCATTGGGACATACCTCTACATCGCGGTCGAACGTGATATATGGATAGATCACGGTCAAAACGCTATTTCGCGGGTGATAGATAGATAGATATATAGATAGATAGATATTGTGTGTTGAATACATACATTCGTATATATATGTATATATATATATATATATATATATATATATATATATATATAGATATAAATATATATATATATATATATGTAAATATATATATATATACATATATATATATATATATATATATATATGTATATGTGAAGAGAGAGAGAGAGAGAGAGAGAGAGAGAGAGAGAGAGAGAGAGAGAGAGAGAGAGAGAGAATTTCGGGGGGTGCGGTGTTGGGGGGTTATGACTGGCTTCACGCGGGCCAGACAGAGACACGCAGCGGGCCGGGGTTTGCCCATGTCTAGTATAGACAACATATTGTGGAGGAGCAGGAAGCTGTAGGGTCCTCTTTGGGCTGCTTTTCACCAAAGGAGTGGAAGTCTGAGGACAGATTGAAGATGTTCCTCCTGGTGAAGACACAGTTCCTGGCTTCATTCGGGGCAGCCTTGTCTGGTACGGTGGAATTCTCAGCCGAGAGGAAACCAGATCCAAAACATTATGAACAAGAGAGAAACAATAGACACAATTAGGAAAAAAGAAAAAAAAAGTGTTATGCTAGATGTTTTCAGAGCAAAGTAGGTAACCAATCACATCTACACTAATAAGGGCCCAAATCCTTTTCCTCCTGTGAAAGTGTTCTGGTCCAGGAAAAAGGTCTCTCAAATCATCACGACTGAGGGTGTGGAGCAAGACTTCATCGATGTTGGCAGCTATAAAGACAGTCCAATCATTAACAAACCTTTTAAACTTAACAACTCATACATTTTTTTGACTAATGAATTTAATTCAACTTGACAAGTCAAACCAAGTTTGTTTTGTGCCAATTTCTGTTATTAGAATTAATTGTAAATGCAATTCAGTTTAGACATTTTGTCTCAAATTTGTAAAATACTTCTTTTTGAAATCAGTGTCAGCATACAGTTATTTTAATTACTTAGCGGACAAATCACAGTAATGGAAATTTTTTCATACCTACACATGACATACCATTTAAAATTGATACTGTGACATCATCCAGCTCATCCATTATTGGCCCCGGTTTGGATGTCCATTCAATTTCTCCTCAATCTGGCAGGGAAAAAAAATCATCATATTAAGGTCACAATTAGGACAAGCTAGCCTTCCGACTCAAGATCCGTTTTTTTACAATGCCCATCTGCCATGGATCCCAAAGTTCCCATGCAATTAAAAGTTGTGACACCTTATCTGAATGATAACCATAGACAGCTCAACGGATTGCTAGTCATACAGACAACAATCAAAATTGGAGTGAAACTTGTAACCACAATGCCTGCAACATGGTGGTACTTATGGTAATAATCATCAAATACCAGTGTTCTTTGTGACAAAATGACAACATCTGATAGGATTGTGCCACCTTGAACTGCAATCAACTTAAATTTTGATAAAAACAAGCAAATTGTACCTAAACTACATCTTCAATCAATCCAATTTGAGCACCCTCTACCCCATAAACTGAAGATACTGCAATACAAACTTGGTAGTACAGTATTTCGTCATGCCACATATAACTAGGAATGCTAATTGCTTGTTCACATGACTAGAATTGCAGTACATCAATCCAATACAAAATACACACTTGTCATCAAGCTCATAAATCCATCGAGTCGAGATGAGCACGTGCACGGAGTTGGACTCCGTGAGTTCACATAAACAGAGCATTGCGTTTGCATAAATTATGCACGGCTATCGAGCTAGAAGCCGAGTCCGATTTGGTGCACACAACCACACTATAATGCCTCTCAATGTCCTAACCCATGCCACGCAACACAAACGTGAGGGACCGATTTGAGTTTCTCACGGGACCAGCAGTGAAGTCACAACCGTCGCCCCACATGAAATGTCGCAGCAGGAGCCTGAGGATTTTCTGAGTCAACATGCTGATCAACAGGTAACGTAATGTTGGCTTCCTTGACGACATTAGACAACTCCCTGTTTATATTTTATCCATATTTTAGTACAAAGCCTCCTTGTTTTATGATCTGCTCCTGTTTGACTTGTTCGGTTTTTGTTTTGACATTATGCTGTTAGTGTTTATTTCAAATTAACAAGAAGTACCGGTACAGATAGTAGGAAATTAATAGAACACTTGCGTCAAACAAAGAATAACTAACTGTACATATCATGTCTACAGGAAGGAGCTGGTACATTAAGTGAGAATATTCAAGAATATTAAGAGAAGATATATTCAAGGTTGTCCTGAGGTCAACTGTACCAACCATTGACAGAGCTTATGGAGCAATTTGATGTTATTGTACAGTAAACATGGAATATTGGAGCTGTCGCAAAACAAAACAAAAAGCCAACTTTAAGGCTTATTATCTCCAAAATGATACAGTAATCAATCACATTTAGAAATCAAATGTTTCTAAATGTCAAGTCAGTAATGTCAAGTCAGTGCTTGATGTGTCATCAGCAGGCGTCGGTGTCAGTAATGGGGCATCGGCGGGTTTCGGGCGGAATCGCCAGGCGTTGGGAAGCGTCGGCGGGTGTCGGGGGCTCGTGGCCAGGTGGCGGACGTCACGGCAGGCAGTGGCCAGGTGGGCTCAGTCCCGCAAACGCTGCTTACAGCTTTAATTTTGTATTGCTTTGATAACATTGTTTAAGTTGAGTTTAAATTTACACTATTTTTTTTTTTCTTAGCTGCTAATTGTTCAAAAATGCTGATGTTAAAAGTGTGTTTGCACAGTAAATGTTATGGCACTTTAATTCATATGGCAGTACATTTAAAATAACTGGCCGTCAAGTTCCAGGAACTGACAAACTGCACTGAGTTGAGTGAGATTCTCCAAAGGAACTCCAGTATAAATGTGGACTTTACATTCTAGTCCCATGTGAAGAAAAACCCAAAAGTGAACGTTTTTGTGCCTCACCCTTTCTAACTGGGACATTTGCAAGGGAACGCAGACTGGTTATGCTGCTCCCTGATAAAAGAAAAATGTTTCTGCTGTTACCTCAGAAATTGCCTGTTATTATTGTGGCTCAGGATTTTGGAGGTAGATTTTTTTTTATTTTTCATAAGGAACAGGATAACAGTAATGCCCTGGCATTGGCAATAAGCTTTAATTTTGTATTTGCATTTTTTTTAACTTTAGATTTACATTAAAAATGTTTCTGTGTAAAGTGCTGATGTTAAGTGTTTGCACGATAAATGTTATGGTGCTTTCGTTTATATGGCAGAACATTTAAATTAAAATGTATGAAAGACTTCTTTTAAATTCATTATTGGCTTTTGCGTATACAACGTGATTAATCGTGATTGATCAGGTAAATCATGCGATTAATTGCGATTAAAATTTTTAATCGTTGCCCAGCCCCAGTAAAAACATTTTTCTGGTGCCAGCATTTCGTGAGGCAGAAGTTGATTCATACTTCAGTGCCTTGGAGCGAATAGCTTCGCCACTCAACTGGCCAAGAGACATGTGGCCTGTCCTTCTCCAATGCAAGCGGGTGGGAAAAGCACAGGAGTTGGTGTCTGCTCTTTTCTGAGAAGACAGCCTGCAATATGATGTTGTAAAGGAAGCAATTTTTCCTGCTTATGAGCTTGTTCCTGAGCCCTACCGGCAAAAATTTAGGAACCATAGAAAATCTAGTGGTCAAACCTTTGTCGAGTTTGCATGGGAGAAAAGCAACCTCTTTGATAAATGGTGTGCAGCTAATGATGTCAAAAATGACTTTGAGTCACTCCGTGAGCTAGTTCTTTTAGAAGATTTTAAAGACTCTTTGCCAGAGAAGGTGGTAATGTTCTTGAATGAACAGAAAGTGTCGTCATTGTCCAAGGCTGCTGTCCTCGTAGATGAGTTTGTGTTGACCCACAAAAATGTCATCTCATCTTCCCCCCCGATCGGACACGCCTTCTGCTTCTCGTCCCACAAGAGCCGAGTCTAGCCACCTCCCCCTTGAAAAGGCTAGAGGGAAGGGACTTCTGGTTTGGCCATAAAGCGGTAGACTGCGCGACACCAGGGCTCTCGACCATCCAGGGTAAAAACTCCCCGAAAACTTGAATAACTATTGGCAGATATCATATTAACTACAAAGTGATCAGGGGAACATTGGAATGGGAAGGAAAACTCCATTCAACCAAAACAGAAACACGGTAACAGACAATATGGCGGAACTACCAGCTTGCTCTGAAACAGAGGGAGATGGCGAAACGAACTCCTCGTGACTAACCACGCGAAAAAGGGCTCGGACATAGAAATTATTAGCAAGGAGATACGGGATTTAAAAACGGAATCAAAAGAAGTCCTTCGCACGTTTGGAGAAACACTGAGGAACGACGTGGAAAAAGACTTGGACGACTTCAAACACGAAATAAATCAACAACTTGCGAAAGTCATCACCGAACAGGAGCTCCAAACCAGCAAGATCAACGAGGCTGAGTCGCGGATTGAAAAGCTAGAACGTTGGGCACAGGAAGCTAATGACGCTCTGGTCATATCACTGAGAGAACAAAAAGCTCTTCAGGACAAGTTAACTGACCTGGAGTCCAGGCTGAGGAGAAACAACCTACGTATCTATGGAGTCACTGAAGGAGAGGAGGGAGAATCTGTGGCCAAGTTTGTGGAAGACCTGCTGAAAAGCGAACTGCACCTGCCAGCAGATTTTAATTTCCAAATTCAGAGAGCACACCGCTCACTTGCACAGAAGCCAGCGGACGGTGCCCAACCGAGACCCATCATTGTTAACTTTCTGGAATTTACTACCAAAGAGAGGGTCCTGAGAGAGCTATGGACAAAGAAAATAGAACTGGGGAATAAAGTACCATCATTCCATCACGATTACACGACAGAGATGGTCCAAAAGAGAAAGGAGTACAACACTGCTAAAAGAATCCTGAAGGAGAAGGGCATCTGGTTCCAGACGCCATTCACCAAGATGAGGACCCACTGGGATACGGGAACTCAAACCTACAACAGCACAGAGGAGGTCAAGGAGGAATTGGCGAGACGAGGCCTGGCGGAGAAGATGGCGGTGGCGACGGTTGCAGAGGGGCCTGCGGCACTCGGTGCCCCACACTACGACGGAGTGGCAGTGCAAGGAGGGATCCTGGAGGGGCTACGCATCAGCAGCGACACGAGCCAGAGAAAAGCTACAAGAGTGTCAAAGATTCTTTGATTAAATTCAGAGAATAAAGGGAAGAAAGCTGGTAGGGATGTTCTAGTATGACCGGTGTTTTTAGTTGACAAATTATTAAAATTGAATTCCCATGTTAATAGAAAAGAGACTGTGGGAAGTCCGGGTCGCTCCTTTTTTTCTAACGTTGGACTCATTTAGAACGACTAAAATACTCATTGCAGGTTCAAGTGTCATTTCTAGGTTAGATTTTTGACTGCCTTCACGCGGGCCGGACAGAGACACGCCATAGTTTGGCCATGCCTGATCTACAGGAAACACATCTCTCTCAGCAAGAGCTAAATCAACATGATTTAAAAGCTAAACTCGACACAACTAATGGCAACAGAAGTCAGACCCGCCTGTCGAAACTTGTCAACGTCTCTCTAGCCGAACTCGGGATGTTTGATGTTTGGAGGGACCTCCACCCGTTACAGAGGACTATTTTTTTTATTAACATTACAGACAGATACAGAATAGAGGAATGTAAAATAGGAACGATTGACTTGTACTGACACAGTATTAATTACCTTATTATTTGTCTAAATAAGAGGAAGAAAAACACACTTTGGAGATTAAATGTGGGTATGCTAAATAATCCAAAAACACTGGAGGAGGTTAAGAAAGAGATTAAATGCTCTATGGAGGAGAACATAGATAGTCCAGTAGACACTACCATACTGTGGGACACAATTAAAGCTGTGATGAGAGGGAGGTTAATAGCGAGGGCAGCCTATCAAAAAAAGACTAGATGTGGCGAGGGTGAGGGTCTGGCGGAGGTGGAGACAATTCAGATGGTGGGTATAAAGGAAAATTGGGGGGGGGGTGGGGGAGGGGGGGGTTGCCTGACAATGCCACCTGGGGAGTTGCACCCCAGGAAATAAACTATAATAAAATTCCTCGGGCAACACAAGTTCGTTACGCTTTGAAATTTAAGAGGACGAGACGGACTTCCAATGAAACAGCTTTATTTGACAACAATTTAAAATAGACCAGGTTGAGCTGCCTGAGTGTCAAGGAAATAAGTACCATACCAAAAAGACTGTTCTACATAAGAAAATAAGGGGAACAGGGCCAAAGAAACCAAAGAAAACTCAAAAAAGGGAATAAACAAAGCTAAGGGAATCACTACAAACCAAAATTCACGCTACGCCAACTCCTGTCCTAAAGAAAAGAGAACAAAATTAACATACTAATACCTTGAGACACCCAGGCCAGCGTTAAACAGTTAGAACGAAAGGAAAACTTTTATTTATTCTTCGCGCACACACACACACACACACAAAACAGAGGAGGACGGAGCGACTGCACCCAGGCAGGGGGTTGAGACCAGCGTCCTTCCAGTACCCGTCTCGGCGCACCGGTGTTCAACTGCAAGGCAGCCTCCCCGCCGAGCGCCAGAGGAGGAGGCGGGGGGCGGGGGGGGCTTCGGCTTTAACAGCCAAGCGGTGAATGCACAACGATCACTCACACACAGCACCACCTCCCGATGAACGGGCACCCGCCAGGGTTCCTCCTCCAGCTGCGCTTATGGCCCAGCCCGCTCTGGGATTGCTAGCCGAAATGCTAAGAACTGCGAAGGACAGAGTTCTCAGCGTGGACACGCCAGAGGAGTGCTGACTCCAGCCTGCGCTTGTTTTTAAAAGAGCTGCTTTCACTCTGCACTCTGGCGCAGGTGTAATCAGTGCGTTTACATGCAGAGCTTAATCGGACTAAGCAATAATTTGGTTTTCTCGTCCTGCAGCTTCCTGGTCAGGATGTTCGGGAGATCCCTCTGGCTCAATGTCTGGAGCGCCAACATATTTTAGAATTGCTCCTGCAGAGACAAAGCTCATTAGATCATCAAGCAAAACAGATCAGAAGCGCATTTTCCTATTTTATTATTACAGTGATGTTGCAGTAATATAGGAAAATTAAAAATTCATTTGTTTTTAAATTAAACATTATGGTTGCAGTGTCCCTTTAAAGCTTTTACACAATTACAAAACTGTCATTTTTAAGAGTTTTTGGCATTACTTTACACACTGTACTAGTTAAAGTAATAAAACTAAGATAAATGACCCACTGCCACAACAGTCTAAAATAGTCAACACCATGCCAAATAAAGTATTTCCATAAAATATTTCTTTGAATTCTAAAACAGTAGCACATTTCTAATTAAGGGCCTACAAAATACAAACTAAGCTTAGTAAATTCATCCTAAATTAAGGCTAAAATAACATTAAGAGTCAAATATGTGAGAGACAACTTCCACTGAACAATAACAGGGGACTGACTACAACAACAACTACAACATGCCCTCCCTCCCGCCCTCCCTGTTAGAATGTGAATAAACGGGTGTGGAGTCAATCACTCATTCCCATGGCAGGATAGGCCAACAATGGCACGATATGGTCAACTTTCATAAAACAAACAAAAACGCTGATTCATGACGAACAAATATTAGCCAGCCAGCTAACATTTATCCGACGCTAGCTAGCTAGCTGGCTAGCAGGACAAATAAACACAACGCGACAACAGTGTTTCCCCTCCACCTCTCCAGCCCACATCACAAACAAATAACTTACCTTTCCCCTTTGCAAGTTTTTCTTGATCAGTTTTCTTTTCCTTCCGTTTTTCCGCACCGCTGGGATAACTCCTTTTTGATGCCATTATGGTGTCTGTTTGTTTTTAATCCTCTCGCTAACGGGAACGAATGGTAGCTGTCAATCATTCACGTCATACCTGTGCGTCGCCGGCCCGCTACGTCACAACCTGCGTGACAGTGCGGCAAGCCCCCAGAGTCCAAGATGGCGTCCCATTGCTTTCAATGAAGTTGCTCACCCAGCGCATGGCTCCCAAAAACTTTTTGACTTCCGCATTGATGAGATAATAGAGCATGCGCAGTTGTGTCAGTGTGGAGACCGTCACTGACAGACGTGCGTGCTCACGAACCGTACAAAATTCAACATGGAAATGAATGTATTTTTTACGGAACAACTGACGATTGTTGTTTGGAAATTTTAGAAATAATAATGATGATGATGGTGATGATTATTATTATTATTTGATGATGATGATGATGATGATGATTATTATTATTATATTAATAAAATAGTATTATTATAATAATATACTATTATTTGTGTATTAAACAAGTGAGCAATGTGCCACTGAATAATAAATGATAATTCTTTGAAGCAACTCTCTATGGACCATCACAGCACTGCCACACATATTTTTTAATTAATAACCTCTTTGGAAAGCAGACAAAGGAATGAAATGATTGGTCTATTTATTTCATCAGAACAAAAAAAAAATAAAAAACAAAAACTCAACGATCTTGAAAGTTCCTCCCTGAAAGTTCCTCCCTTTCTCTTGCACCTGTCGATGTGTGTAGCTAACACAAATCTGCAAATATTTTGTCGTTCTCATGGAATTAAACAGCACACCATGTTAATTTATCAGCGAGTGCTCTCTCTTTTCATGCAATTCATCACGCTTAACATGTAATGCTGAATCATGAAAGCTATGGAGCAAAAAATAATAATTACATAAACGACGAGTGAAATAAAATGTGTCATTCATTCAATAAAGATTTCATTCATTCATCTTCTATACCCGCTTATTCCTATTCAGGGTCATGGGGGTCTGCTGGAGCCTATCCCAGCTGTCTTAGGGCGAAGGCAGGGTGACACCCTGGACAAGTCGCCAGTTCATCGCAGGGCCACATAGAGACAAACAACCATTCACATTCACATGCACACCTACGGACAATTTAGAACGTTCAATTGACCTCACATGCATGTTTTTGGAGTGTGGGAGGAAGCCGGAGAGAACCCACGCAGACACAGGGAGAACATGCAAACTCCACACAGAAAGGTCCCAGGTCCAGGCCCCAGAATCGAACCCACGACCTTCTTGCTGTGAGGCGGCAGCGCTAACCACTGCACCACCGACTATTTTATTACTTAGTTGAAAATGCCATTTTATTTTATTTAACAAAGCATATCATTATTTCATCATGCATTTAATTGTTTTGTGGTCCTGTGTTTTAGTGCTTCATAATTGTATTCTGTTGTCAAATTTGCCCATCAAAGTCATATTAGTAATCCTGTACATCAGTTTAAGGAAAACCAATTCTAGGTAATGGATTGCAGATCTTGTAGCACCTGTTACAATGGAAAGAAATGTATACATAATAAGTACGTCTGTGTGCCCGATATTTTAGCTAACACTAAACTTTCTGCACAACTGTCTGCATTGTGCTTTTTCTTCGGCCACAGAGAACAGAAACGTCTGTAGTTCTTTGTTCACCCATGGTACAGTTTCATAAGCTTTTCAGTTTTTATTACGTGTTAATGTAAAAATCCACACACGAGGCATTTAAAAATGGCGGTTTTGGTCTTTCGTGAAAGACTGCCTTTGGCCAATCAGTGTCCTGAACGTTGCTACGTCACCCTTATGGTCTCAGCTCTGCTCGCTTCGAACCCCAACGAGGCAGGTACCAAAATCCTAACCCCTGGCAACGTGACAATTGTTTTTTTCAATTGAAGTTTTCGTTATTTTGTTCGTTTTCGTTAACTATTATAACCGTGGTCAGGACCTCCAGTCAGAAGATCCACTGGAGGACATTTAGAGCAAACAGTCAGACAACAGCAGCTTCACCACATCAGCTGAAAAATGGAGTTTGGATGCTTTCAGCTTCAAGTCGTGGACAGAAAATGATGCTCACACTGTCACACTGATGTTTTCTTCTCCAACCTTCTCTCAGCTCCAGAGGTTGGTGGTCTGCAGGAGCTTCTACAGCAGCAGAAGATCAGTCTGGAGAGGAGATGTGAACGTGTGACTGAAGGTGAAGAAGCAGGAAGTCAAACTCTCCTCAACAGCATCTACACTGAGCTCTACATCACTGAGGGACTGAGTGAGGAGGTCAACAGAGAGCATGAGGTCAAACAGCTGGAGACCAAGAAGACCAAGAAGACCAAGGAGATCCTCCACGACCGTCCAATCAGGTGCAGCCAGATCTTTGAAGCCTCACCTGAGCAGCAGGGACTCAGGGAGTCAGAGTGGTGCTGTCTCTGGGGGTCTCTGCTGAGGCTGCTGCCTCCGAGACCTGACTCCGGATACGGCAGTAGAAGATGGATGGATGGATGGATGGATGGATGGATGGATGGATGGATGCCAGGTGATAGAACATTTCATAAAAACAGACTCTGCATTATAACTTCTATTACACTCTAAAAAACTCACTCCAATATAACTGCACTCGTCCTTCTCTCACATTACATTGGATCACAATGACCAAACAACACAACAAAGACAATGATCCAACTGTACTGCCACGTCCAGACGCAGTGTAGGTCTGTAGGCCTCTTGGACCTTCATGTGAACCACTGCGTGTTGACTGGAGGTGAAACATGACTGACTGCTGTCCTCCTACCTGGACAATGCAATCTCACTTTCATTCTGCTGCAGATGGCCATTTTCATTTTACACTGTCCAAATTTACAGCTCAGGGCGCTGGGACGAATTCCAAATTGTGTGCAGATACAGGCCTACACTTCAAATAATTATGAGAAAAATCCAACGTAAAGAGAGCACTTCCATTAGGAAATAGTCAACATGAAATTTCGTCTTCTACTGACACCTGCTGGTCAAATTGAATAGTTGCAAATATTGTGTACAAGTTGTCATCTAATTCTAATCCTAAACAATATGGCCATTCCAAGTGAAGTATTAAGACAAATAATCAGGTTTGTACTGCTTGATTGAACACATTGATCCCGTTCCAGTGCACTAAAACCCACTTCCCTTCAGGACCGTGTCAGCGAAGCCAAAACTTCCTTGAGTGACGTTGTTTCCCAGCATGCAATGCGAGCTAGCGATTCACAATACTATTCCATCACAAACATGGATGTAAAAAATAAAAAGGGACGAAAAATGAAACTTCAGGAACACCAACCATTGCAATACAAGCAGAACTGGGCCGACGTTTTATATTATGTACACCATAATACAGCCTTCTGGTGGACAAGCCATACTATTTAATCCGTGTCTTCCTATGGCACTTCTGTGGGTAGAAACTCGTCGTAGAGGTCACGTGCTGGGTGCTCGTCACCCCACCAACCACCTCGGAGAAGGTCTAACAGGAGAAGCTTGCTGGCGGAAATGATGCACTACAAGTGGATGTGACGCTCATGAGTGCGATGGATGAGGTAGAGCAATGCTCCAGAACCCGATTCAGACTACTCTCCCTCCACTTTTTTTATTTTGTGTGAGCGTTTAAAAAAAACAACATAATGATAATCAAAAAAGCTTTAGTTTATTAATCAGAATTAAAACAAGTAGGTTTTGCCCTTACAAGGTTGTAGTTTTGTTATAGATGAGTTCCTTTGTTGTAGTTTGGCACTTGAAAAACTATATATGGGATGTACCATGACCTGAGGGATTTCCTCATCCCATCCCAGCTTGGTTCTGATGCTGAATGTGAATGTATCTTGCTGTACATCCCACTGAGCTCCAAGGGCCCTCTCCATAGGGAGCTGGTCTCTGTCAAGGTTAAGTGTTTTTACCTCTTTAGCTCTCTGCTCTTCAGGAATGGCGGCCAGCACCGAGCGATGATTGCTCACCCACTTATTGAGCTTAAATCCACCTCTACCGCACAGGTCTGTTAGCTGCTGGTACAGATGTATTGCTTGTTCCACCGTGCTGACGGCCTTTAGACAATCATCCACGTAGAAATTTTGACAAACAGTGTTTATAACCTCGGCTGGGAAATCATGCTGATTGTCGTCGAATGAAGCACAGCTTGGGGATGACACTGCCCCAAAGATGTGGACCAGCATCCTGTGCTCTTGTAGGTCCTTTGTAATGTCCCCATCTGGCCACCAGAGGAAGCGTAAGAAGTTTACATCCTGGTTGGAAACTCTTACTTGATGAAACGTTCCCTCAATGTCAGTCATGAATGCTACAGGGCCTTGGCGAAAACGAAGCAGCACACCTAGCAGTGTACTTGTCAAATTGGGACCCTGCAGGATCTCTTTATTTAATGTTGTTCACTCACTTTCAATCTCACGGCCACTAAAAAACCTGATTGTGATTGAGAGGTCCTCAGCAGCCAATCACTGTTGGGAGTCCAGCCTTCAAACACTCCTCCTGAATCCACAGTCACATCTGTGAGCATCTGGAACTTTGGCCCTGATCCTCCACACCACACAACTTGGGATGACAGCGCCACCTACCTGTATCCTTTCAGCAGCCAGTCCATGCTCTGACCCGTTTCCACTGTGGCCTGTTGCGTCATCTGGACCGGAGTCTGGATCATCAGTGTCCAGGTTCATGGAATCTGTCAGAGTGCCGCCGTCCTGTGATGTAATGATAGAGAATCACTCTATTTATACTAATGTGCAGAACCACTAGAGTGTCATTTCTTCACTGCTGTCAGCAACAAGCAATTGGTGTCACACTGGTGTACAACACTTATGGGCTAATTAATAAGAAATTACATATTTATGAATCACCCGCAATGCCCAGATTGTTGCTGCTTATCTGCTGATATGAGCCGTCAACTGTTGCAATATAGAACCACGGGCAGGAAATTACAATTAGTGTAGAGTGTATTATAATTTAAAAGTTTACTTACGGTAGTTCTTTAAATAATTTAGCAGGGATGGAACAGGCTAATGTGACGACGTCACCTCTAACACGGTAGGAGCTCAACCTGCTGTCACAGCGAAAACTCTGTGTTACGTCCCGTCTAGGGGGACCGAGACGCAACATGTGGGACACCTTCCCCCACTCCCAAGCCTCATTAATTTTTCACTGCAGTTGGCAGTTTCAACAAAAAACATTTTATAAATCAGTAAATTAAATAAACAAAACAACTTAACCGGTGGGCAGCAAAGGCTTCAGGGTGGGCCCAGGCCAAAATAATAAACCAAACTCCAACTAGCTCGCCTTAAGAACTAACTAAAGAAAGAAAGAGAACCCAAATACAGAAAGGCTAACCTCCCTACATACTTATTAAACAGGAGAAAAGAGGGGACAAAGAAATAGGCAGCCCACCCCTATGGCAGCGTGCTCTAACGCCATTTCAGAAGTGACTAACTGCAGAGTTGGGAGCGGAGGAGGGATGACCGTCAGGCTGGCTCGACTGCTCCTCCTTCTCAGCCGTGGCGCGTCCAATCAGCAGCCGACATCCAGGACCGCACCTGCAAGGCGTCATCCACTCTCTCACACACACACACACAGACACAAAGATAGAGGCATCAAGATCCACCTGTGGGTCATATCACCCCCTCTCTTAAGACCTAAATCCTATTAACATACCTACAAACAAAACTAAACAAGAAAAACAGCTCAGTTCCCCCGAAATAAGAATTCCGCAGCTAACTTTTCAACATTTTGACGTGGCAGACGCGGGACGATCGTTTTCTATCAGGAGTGTGCACTACATAATCTGTATCGGAAAGTTTGCGCTCCACGACATACGGACCAGAAAAATGAGCCTGCAAACGGGAACCGGGTAACGGCAACAATACCAACACTCGGTCGCCTGTCTCAAAAACTCGAGCCACAGCTTTCTTGTCAAACTGCCGCTTCATTTTAGACTGGCTGGCGACAAGAGTTTTGTGAGCAGTTTCACAAGCACGATGCAAGCATTCACGAAAAAAAAAGACGCAATCTAACACATTTACTACTCATTTAACATCGGAAAGCCACTTACCCCTTAACAGACGCGAGGGTCCTCTCACCGAACACTAAATCAGCTGGGCTGAACCCGAGGGACTCCCACACATACAATCGACGACTGAAGATACACTTTATGCTGCGGAACCATCACTGTGCTCATTTTAACCACCCCCCCTACACACACACACACACACACACACTAAAATATACGAATTGCAGTAGATTGGTTTTGTTGCTCTTGGTTGTCCGTTAGTTTTTTGACAGTTAGTAGTAGATAGATCCCGAGATAGTAAGTTTGATAGATGGATAGAAATAGATAAGTTAGTTAAAGTTACACACACACACACACGCACGCACATATATATATATATGTATATATTAACCTCTTTCAATGAACTCCGAAACATACATGGTCAAAATCAAATCCATATTATTATGTTGTTGTTTTTTTTAAATGCTCATACAAAACAAAAAAAAAGTGTCACATCCACTTGTAGTGCATTATTTTCGCCAGCAAGCTTCTCTTGTTAGGACTGACCACATTGACCTATGTTTTCCATATACTCACCTGAATCAGATACCCTGCAAGGGCAACGATCGCTGGAATGACGCGCAACCAGCACGTGACCTCTACGATGAACTTCCACCCACGGAAGTGCCATAGGAGGAGACGGCTTAAATAGTATGGCTTGTCCACCAGAAGGCTGTATTATGGTGTACATAATATAAAACTTATATAAAACTTCTGCCCAGTTCTGCTTGTATTGCAATGGTTGGTGTTCCTGAAGTTTCATTTTTCGTCCCTTTTTATTTTTTACATCCATGTTTGTGATGAAATAGTATTGTGAATCGCTAGCTCGCAATTGCATGCTGGGAAACAGCGTCACTCAAGGAAGTTTTGGCTTCGCTGACACGGTCCTGAAGGGAAGTGGGTTTTAGTGCACTGGAACGGGATCAATGTGTTCAATCAAGCAGTACAAACCTGATTAATTGTCTTAATACTTCACTTGGAATGGCCATATTGTTTAGGATTAGAATTAGATGACAACTTCTTCACAATATTTGCAACTATTCAATTTGACCAGCAGGTGTCAGTAGAAGACGAAATTTCATGTTGACTATTTCCTAATGGAAGTGCTCTCTTTACGTTGGATTTTTCTCATAATTATTTGAAGTGTAGGCCTGTAGTTGATGAGGAATCACGGTGTGCTAACGCTACTCAAACAGCTTCGATGAAAAAAGGGAGTGTGATTTGGGTTTGTGGTACATTATGACAATCTTGGACTTGCAAGACTGAGGCGATGGTTCAATTCCCATCAATGTGTATTACATATGTGTTATTTAGCTCATCTATTCTACATTTTAAATAGATCACATTTGACATCTGACCCACTGAACACTTACTATTGAACATATCTTTAAACTATGGGCTATTTAGTCTTGTTTTAGGATATAATATAATTCATTGCACAAACTGTCAGGCTAAGTATAAGAGTATAAGAGCGTATAAGAGTATAAGAGTCTACTACAATCAGTCGTGCCAAAAAAGAGACATTGTCTTTATTTTTCATTTTTATTTTATTGTGTCAGCATTGAACCATACAAGCATGTAGTGTTGTCCAACAAGAATGCATGGCGAATCAAATCCCAAACAACCTATGAAACAATGAACACGTTTCTATTGCACTTCATTTTATTGAGCACTAGATGACCTCCTCGAGCACTGTGTCATTGAAGCCTCGAGTAATGAACCATTTTTTGAAACAAGTGTCGAAGCTTCAACAAAGCCTCGATCGGCCATTACTACCTACGGCTGCGTGCTCTAACACCATTTCAGAAGTGACTAACTGCAGAGTTGGGAGCGGAGGAGGGACGACGTCAGGCTGGCTCGACTGCTCCTCCTTCTCAGCCGTGGCGCGTCCAATCAGCAGCCGACATCCAGGACCGCACCTGCAAGGCGTCATCCACTGTCAGACACACACACAGACACAAAGATAGAGGCACCTAGACCCACCCGTGGGTCATAACACTCCGTGTGGATCTTTTCACTCTGGCATTGAAAAGGGGTGCTAGCGCTAGCCGTTTGCTAAGCTATGTACAGACAGCACCACCGCTTGCCGAACCACATAGTCACACCGTTTATATACAACAACTCGTCATCAATATCTCTAAAGTAGAAGTCAAGAACTTTTTTCAAAAATGATAACTAACTCAAACTTTTTTGTGTGTTTATAAAAACAAACTAAAACAAACTTAAATTGAAGTCATATTTCACTTCGTTTACGTCTGTCAAATGAATACTTGCCCAGGAAAATGTTTGCGTTTTACGCAGCAGCACCTAAATGCACCTCGCGTTCTGTGACGTCACCCCTCTTTCACAGCAGTATGTTGACGAGCGACTCGCGACGGGAAAGTCCGATATGCCACTTTTTCCCAATACGACGAAGAGAGTGACAAAAGCCAATGTCTTGTGGTGGAAAGACACAAAATATGTGGCTTGCTTCTAAAAAGGGAAAAACCCCGACAAACCTCCATTTAAGAAGCTCGCACAAAGCAGTAGTGAACATTTTTATTGAGACTGGGAAGTAGACACGACAGTTTGACTCAGTTGACTCAAATATCCTGTGGCGATGAGAGTGGTTATGGCTATCTGATAAAGCAAGATTTAATATTGGGAATTTAACAAAATGAAAAGGAACCGACAACGCCACCCTGGGAATTTCACCCAGGGAGTTCTACTAAACACAAAAGTAATAATTAGGCACACAGGTAAGTTCTACGAGGAAGGAGTAGGAGACGTGGTTCAGAATGTTTAAAATATCAAACCAACTTTTATTCAACATTTAAAAATAAAAGGAACAAACAGACCAACACTTAAAACAGAGCTACTGAGCTCCTTATTCTTGGTGTAGAAACTGAGGCTTACCGATGAGGGGGCCAAACGGGGGAGGAACCAAAGAAAACAAGGAACACCCCACTCACACGTGACACACCTGCAAAGAAAGTGAAGTGCAAAAAAAAAGAAGAAAACAACCACAATCCCGGGTCATAGCACTCGAAGGGGCCCACCACCCGGGACACCGCGACCACCAGCAGCTCTCAGCGACTACAAAAGAAAAGATAAACAGTTGGTTACTAAAAGTTCCCTAAAATCTGTCACATGTACTGAAATAGCAAGAAAAACAAACAAACAACGCAATTACACACACACACACACACACACACACACACACACACACACACACACACACACACACACACACACACACACACCAACCAAGTTCCCACCAACCACGCACACGCATACACGCACGCACACCACTGTAGCTGGACCGGCGACTTGATAGTGTAACGTCTGCTGTCTGAGGGTCAGCAGTGGCGACGTAAGCAAACGAAGAAAAACACAACGAGAACGGAAAAACAACAAGTAAAACCAAGGCGGGACGGAAGCAACATGCACCGTCCACCGTCTGTACGGGGCGACTAGCACAATCAAGTGCGGGCAAAGCGGCAGTGTTCCTGCACTTATCTTATAGGACCGAGTTTTGGGCCACAGGTCTTGATCACCAAGCGTCCTCCAGGTGAGGAGAACAACGAGGAGGCTCTGCGCAGCTTTGTGCTAGCAGGCGTCTGTAGTGTGCCGGTGAGGTGTTCAGGAAGCACTGTAAAAAGAACGGACAGGTGAGGTACTACGTACCTATGCTAATAAGCCATAATAATTTAAATGCTAAAATGTCCGCACCTGATCCTCTTAAAACTCGGGCACACAAATCGGATGTTCAGTGTCCCATTGACCACAATGGACCACTAAACAAAGCTTTTAAGAAAAATGCGAAATGAAGCCACTGAGAGCTAAAACAACATGCAAACAATGCCACAGTGCAGCTTTTCTCAAACGGGTCAATTTTGAAATCATTTTAATGAACTCTGTCTTCATTGATCAGAAGGTTTTTGCAGATTTGGAATTAAAAAAATTTAACTGCAGGAATCATAAAATCGTCTCATCAGTGACGTTTATAGAGCCATTAAAAAATTAAATATGTGCTGAACAGACAAACGGAGGTGTAAGAGGCCTGTGTGACCAGCAGGGGGCAGCAGAGGACCGACAGCCGCAAGTTCCTCCTCAGAGAGGCCTGAGAAGGTTCTGCACCTTCAGCTCCTCCAGGAGGTCCTCAGCAAAGTGTCAGAGTTTGTTGGTTTTTTACCTTGGTCGGCAGAGTCACAGTATGAAACTTGTAGCCAGGGGGTGCTGCAGCTCACTCAACACCTACAAGGTTTGAAAAGGAAATTGAGTGGAATTCATCTGGAATGAAAAGAAAAGCACAACTACAGCAGAAAAACTGAACACAAAGACGCAAAATGTTTGAACTACTCACTGATTTTCTTCTTCTGTTGATTCAAATGAATTTGACAGAAATAATATCTGAAAAAATAGAGACCAAATGTTAAATTTCGACATTTAAAAAATGGACAGATTCATTTACACCCAGTAAGATAAGAAGATATTTAGCTCTCAGCCAATTAGAGCTGCTGCTCCTGTGTGTGTGTGTGTGTGTGCGTGCGTGCGTGCGTGCGTGCGTGTGTGTGTGTGTGTGTGTGTGTGTGTGTGGATGTGGTGGTGTGTGTACCTGAATGTGGGAGTGGGTGTGTTTAAGTACGTCACTGGAAGTAGGCTGCCAATTAGTGCGGCCTCCGAGGCCGCAACCGCCCCACGCCAGCGACGAGTCCAGGGCGGGGGGGCCCGGACACGGCACACCCGCTGCAATGCCGGCCAGGAAGAGGCCCGGAGCAGCAGGCCCCCGGACTGGAGGGCACCCGCCCCACGAGGAGCCAGGGCAAGATGACAGGGAGGCAGATACCCCAAGGAGAAGGGACACCACCTGGGGCGAACAGACAGCAGAGCCCGTCCTCCGGACGGGGCCCCCCAGGGCAAGCGAGACCGGACTCATCCCCATGACAGGACCCATCCCCTTCACCCACCGGGAGGATCGGTACCCAAGGCAGGCCCGGGCACCCAGATGCCCCCCCCCTACGGACCCAGTATGGCGCATCGCCGCAAGTGGCGAAGTCCCCATAGGCCCAGCCGGTCTCGCACCCCAGGGGCACCGGACTGCACAGGGCCCATCCAGAGTGGGAAAGATGCTGGATCCCGCCCCCGCTAGCAGGCCGACCCCACTGTGTGTAGGGGTGTCAGTGTGTGTATATGTGAACTTGCTGGTGTGTTGAACTATGGTGCGTTTAAAATGGAGGGGTGGTAAGGCCCTGGGGCAACCACACTGCTGCTGAGCAGGGCGGCGGCCGCAGTGCACGAACCACCCCCCCAGTTCCAAAGTGTCTATAATGCCATTAAGATTGGAGAGGGTCTTAAGGCCAGAAGGCCGGGCAGCGACCACCCAAGACACAAATCCCCCGAAACAGAAGAAAATAAATTAATTAATTAAAAATTTAGGGAAAAAAAAACAAAAAAGAAAAACACCTATTATGTGACCAGGGGGGACTCCCGGTCAGGGCGCCCCCTCAGCGACATCGGGGCCGGGGACACCACAGGGATCCAGGAGCCAAAGGGGGCCCGCCCCCCACCGCACCGCACCACCCGGGCACACAGGAGCGGTAGCCGGCGAACGCGCAGCCCCACCCCAGGCATGCGAACCCCACCGCGTACGATCCAGCGGCAGTCCCCAGACACAGGGACGGACCAGCCCTCCCACCAACAAGGGGGCCCCCAGACCAGAGCCAGGGCCCCCCCCCCGGAGCACCACCCACCCAACCCCCGACCCCCCACCACGGCTGCCCACATCAACCAGCAGCCTCAGCTATTGATTGATTACTAGTTAGTTATAGGATGAAGCAGACATTCCTACCAAGGAGGTGTGGTCTAACAGTAAGTTCCTATATTGTGCAATGTGCAGGTGTTGTTTTGTTTTCCAGTTTGTGAGGATTGTTTTCTTAGCGATAGATAAGGAGGTGATCAGCATGCGAGATTCTGCCTTATCTGATGTGATATCACTGAGGTCCCCTAAGAGACAAAAAGAAGGAGTGGCTGTGATGTTGTAACCAACCTGTGCTGATAGATCATTGCATACTACGTGCCAGAATTTATTTACTGGTGGGCAATGCCATACAGCGTGTAGGTAATTATCTGGGACATTAACTGTGCAGTGTGAGCAGGTCTGAGAGGCGGTCATGCCCATCTGAAACATCCGCTGTCCAGTGTAGTGGATCCTGTGGAGTACTTTAAAATGAACTAATTGTAGAATAGGTTGTTTTATCAGTGAAAAGGTGTTCAGGCAGATTGTTCTCCAGAAATTAGAGTGAGGCTGGAGAGACAGGTCTCTTTCCCACTTAACAATTGGGATAGAAATCGTGCGATCTGTATTTGTAAGCAACTCACTCCAATAGAACTGCACTCGTCCTTCTCTCACATTACATTGGATCACAATGACCAAACAACACAACAAAGACAATGATGCCACTGTGCTGCCACATCCAGACTCTGTGTAGGTCTGTAGGCCTCTTGGACCTTCATGTGAACCACTGCGTGTTGACTGGAGGTGAAACATGACTGACTGCTGTCCTCCTCCCTAGACAATGCAATCTCACTTTCAATCTCACAGCCACTAAAAAACCTGATTGTGATTGAGAGGTCCTCAGCAGCCAATCACTGTTGGGAGTCCAGCCTTCAAACACTCCTCCTGAATCCACAGTCACATCTGTGAGCATCTGGAACTTTGGCCCTGATCCTCCACACCACACAACTTGGGATGACAGCGCCACCTACCTGTATACTTTCAGCAGCCAGTCCCATGTTCTGACCCGTTTCCACTGTGGCCTGTTGGCTCATCTGGTCCAAAGTCTGGATCATCAGTGTCCAGGTTCATGGAATGAGTCAGTGTGCCGCCGTCCTGTGATGTCATGATAGAGAATCACTCTATTTATACTAATGTGCAGAACCACTGGAGTGTGGAAGCAGACAGTTACCATAATCCAAATGAAAAAGCAACAGCAGAAATGCTTTTTCATTTTAAGAACGTGGCTGCATTATTTGACTCATAAAAAAAATCGTTAATAAATAATCCAAACTGCATTTTCATTTTCTTATTCATGACTGCTCATTCTTGTACTTAATTCAAATGAAGGAAAACACATTTGAGATTTAATTTTCAAAACAAACATGCATCAGCAAAGAGCAAAAATGAAAAAGCAATAGCAGAATGCTTTTTCATTTTAAGAATGAAACTGCATTATTTGACTCATAATTAAAATCATTAATAAATATTGCTATATGCATTTGTCGCACCTTTTATGACACAATCAAAAAGAAAACTGAGGGCATTGCTTTTTAATTTTCGTGGTCCTGCCCTGCACAAGAGTTACCACAACTCGAAAACGAAATCGCAATCTCAAAGTAAGCGCGCGGCGCAGGAAAGTGACGTCAGCAACTCTCCACCTCCGCTGTGGGTATGGCGGTATGACGCCAAGTGTCATTTGCCTCCTGTCATGTGTAAATTGTAATGTTTGTGAATTTAATAAAGATACATATATATATATATATATGTATATATATATATATATATATATATATATATATATATACATATATATATATGTATATATATATACATACATATATATATATGTATATATATATACATACATATATATATATATATATATATATTTTTTTTTTTTTTTTTTTTTTTAAAAAGAAAAGAAAAGAAAAAAAAGGTATGGCGGTATGACACCACTTTGCCATCGTTACTTCTTTCACGTCATTGAAGTTGCCGGTAATCGAGATTTAAATCGCCGAAAAACGTGGACCACTGACAGATCTCGCACCAGCATCTGCCACCAGTCGACGGATTGATCTGTTGCTTCGCATCCTTCGTCGGATGGACTGGTGGCCGACGCCGAACGGAAGCAATGATCCGTTGCATCGCATCCTGCGACGGATGGACTGGTGGCCGACGCCGAACAGCTGTTACTCCACCCATGTAACAAATAGCTTTAGCTTTGATGTTGTGCTGGTGCATCAAGGTGTTCCATAACTGACAACAGGTTGGCTAGGGCAACCTTGTTTGCGTCCGTATCTGGGACGGCAGAATACCTGCTCAACTCGGTCCCGAGCATCACATTCAGATACACTATTCAACTCCACCTGGGAAGCTAAATCCAGCAGGGTTTGAACAATTGTGTCAATGTGCGCCATGCTCAAATCTGTCCGACCAACGAGATCCGTCAGTGGTCCACGTTTTTCGGCGATTTAAATCTTGTTTACCGGCAACTTCAATGACGTGAAAAGTAACGATGGCAAAGTGGTGTCATACCGCTATACCTTTTTTTTGTTTTGTTTTGTTTTTTTTAAATATACAGTATATATATACATTTATTAAATTCACAAACATTAGAATTTACACATAACAGGAGGCAAATGACACTTGGCGTCATACCGCCATACCCACAGCGGAGGTGGAGAGCTGCTGACGTCACTTTCCTGCGCCGCGCGCTTACTTTGAGATTGCGATTTCGTTTTCGAGTTGTGGTCACTCTTGTGCAGGGCAGGACCACAAAAATTAAAAAGCAATGCCCTCAGTTTTCTTTTTGATTGTGTCATAAAAGGTGCAACACGAATAACAAAATGAAAATGCATATAGGAATATTTATTAATGATTTTAATTATGAGTCAAATAATGCAGCTTTGTTCTTAAAATGAAAAAGCATTCTGCTATTGCTTTTTCATTTTTGAATTTTACATTTCATATTGAATTTTGGTAACTCTTTGCTGGTGCATGTTTTGAAAATTAA
Organism: Nelusetta ayraudi; assembly: GCF_046127955.1. NCBI lineage: Eukaryota > Metazoa > Chordata > Actinopteri > Tetraodontiformes > Monacanthidae > Nelusetta > Nelusetta ayraudi. The sequence goes on from NW_027466089.1 coordinate 2,685,902, forward strand.
ATCTCAAATGTGTTTTCCTTCATTTGAATTAAGTACAAGAATGAGCAGTCTTGAAGAAGAAAATGAAAATGCAGATTGAATGACTTATTAACCATTTTAATTATGAGTCAAATAATACAGCTTCGTTCTTAAAATGAAAAAGCATTTCTGTTATTATATTCTTATTTTAATTTGGATTATGGTAACTGCTTCCATATAAAACAAATACATCCATAAATATATACAATGTGAGAATTGTTTCTTGCAAGAGCTGTACTTCAACCCATGACCATCGATAAAAGTGTACACATCTAATCGTAAACAATCTGCTGCAACCTGAATTTCCACTTCTGTGTCTATAAACCAGTCACAGCTTGACTGATGGCTCTGAAGAAGCAGTTTCCATCAGCCTCTACATTCTCATTTGTACACGGCGAACCTAATGGGCCATTGCAATCAGAAATTGGAAAACTCGCACGGTCCAAATGAATCTTCAAGTTTTTGCAAAGGTCTAAACAAACATCAACATCAAGGGGAGAGAAGTTACACTCTTCATTGGTCACAGCACTGACAAACTCTACGTCAGAATTATCCATGTCAAAGTGAGGAGTTTTGCTCTTCTGAAGTGACTCACTGTTGCCAGCTGGTGCTGGAATTTTAAACCGTGACCGGTTTCGCCTTGATGAAAAGAACCATGCAGAACCTTGGCTAATCTAATACCAGTGCCATGATCTGCCACTGCATCTTCACTGGTACTAACTGATGATGGATCACAAATCACATGTGCGAGGCGTAGAACGAGCGGAGCAGTCAGAGGCAACAGAAGAAGAAAGAAAAGCCTCCTTAGCTTAGTTGATCTTCTGTGTTGCCTCCTGGACGGTGCTGGCCTCCTCTGGCTTGGTGCTGGAAACCACGGGAGCCACAGGAACCACGGGCACAGCTCTGGTCATCTGTGGCGTCGCCTCCACCTGATTAAAATAAGAAAGATGTGATTTTATGCCAATAAACATAGAAAGGAAAACACTAGGCTTTACACGATCACGATTTCTGTGCCGATCACCGATCAGTGAGTTTAAATAAACCGATCACCGATCACCGATCCGATCACGTTAGGGGCAATAAATACTTGTTTCTGTACACCCCTTGCCTTCTCACGAGCACCGTCTAAAGTTGTTTGCTTTAGCATCCATTTCAGAGTTTGCTTTTCTTTTTCTTTCTCCGCGCTGCGTTTCTTGAACTCGACATGCTCCTCCGTGTGTATCTTTTCCAAGCGCCTGATTAAATTTGTGGTGTTGAAATTTTTTGCCAAAGTTGCCCCGCTAGGTACTGTAGCATTGCATATATTGCAGATAGCTTGTGCTATGTCTGTTTCTCTCACTTTGAAAAACTTCCACACTCCCGACACGTTTGTTTGTGTCGCCCATGGATGTTGCTGTCGTGAAGATTCAAAGAAACTTTATTGTCCGTCACATAGCGACAGTACTCAAAACAGGAAGAGGCACGAAGACGAAAATGAAGGCCTTTGAATCATGAATCATTATGTCTCGGATACAAACAAATAAACATGTCAATGCTGTGAAACTACTTTGGAGGAAATGAGACAGATTAAAAAAGTTTCAACACGACCATGACGTCATTGATCGGTGATTCATGACATGACGCCCGATCACGAACGTTTCAAAAAATGCCAAATATCGGCCGATCCGATACAGCCGATAAGATCGGTGTAAAGCCTAGAAAACACACACAGGTGATGAAGTGGAAATGAATAAGTACAAACCTGCTGCACTGCTGTGACATTGCTGGAGGCAGACTCAGTCATGTGGACAGTTGAACGTGTTGCCCACACCTGCAAATACAAGGACACAAAGTAACGTTTAAAGAACTGCATTTATTGTCCTATCACAAAGATGCACACAATGAAATACACATATCCCAAATACCAACATGTCACTGGTTTGTTTTGGTTTTTGAGGCAACGTGTGCTGATCGACGTCTCAGGCTGGACATCTGGAAGAACATAAAGAAATTAATTCATAAACAAAGTAACACACTAATTAAACTGTACATGTACTGTACATATGTGATCTTGTGTTGATAATAGGGGTGGGGCGATACGGCTAACCCACGATTCGATACTGTGACGATATTTGGCCCACGATAATGACAACATCACAACACACGATATCTTCGATATCTTCGAAATTTTGCAGACGATATTGTCATAACCCGGGTCAAGAGTTATGACAATAACGGAAGGGACACTGCGGATTGCAATTAATGAAAAGGTTTATTATAACAAAATAGATAATTGTAAGCAAAATAATGAAATATATGGTGTGTGTTTGTCAGTATTCATCAGTAATGTAAGTGTGGATGAGTGAATAATAGGATGTGGGGTGTTGTCAGGTGCAAAACAGAACAGAAGAAGCTGAGAGTCGGCCAGACGCCCATGGCTGCTGGATGGAGAATGGGGAAGAGACCGAGCGGCACACGCAGTCGGCCTTTTATCCTGCGGGGGGCATCGGCACAGGTGTCCTAATCGGAAGATGCCACTCCCACATCCACCGCTACCTAGAAATGGGAAAACAGCTGGGAGCCACAACAAGTTATATAGAGACAGGGTCGTCACAATATGTGACTGAAAAAGAAAAAAATAGCCATAAAAAGGAAAATGCCTGTGATCTTGCATTTATTCCAAAACTTTGTATAATGTACAAATAAACGTGCACTGCACAAGCAAACATATTAAAGTGCATGAACATTAATAACTTTCATGTAAACAAGGACAGTGCTTTCTGGTAATGTAAAGTCAGTAGCAACTTGTCTTATCGCAACTTGGGGACTTGGGATATACAAACCGACGGGAAGATGAAAGAGGGAAAAAAATCCTTTCACTGCCCCGATTCTGAAAATCAATAAAAAAAAATGATGCAGACAAAATAAAGAAATAAATAACCGCGTCCCCAAAATATACGGGAAAAAGTGAAGTGCGTCCCCCATCAGTTCATTACGGGACAGGCTTTTTAGTTGCCAAATATGGGACAATCGCGTATTTTACGGGAGGGTTGGCAACCCTATCTAGACCACAGACGGAAATTAAATGAGGTTTTGTCATTTTCCCTAAAAAACGGGACAAATTGTGTCCTGGGAGAGATTTTATCTTTCCCGGGACAGGTGGACAGGTGGTGTTTGGAAAAAAATATTGATATTTGCCATCAGTGTATCGATTATTTATTGCGACAGAAAGCACAACAATATATTGCAATATTGATTTTTTTTTTCACCCACCCACTAGATAAGTGTATGAATAATTGTGTGAATGTTACCGTGGCAGCTGGGGAAACCCTGCCAGATGACTCCACGACGGTCTCCATGTGGTCCAGCAGCACAGCCTCACTGAACCACACGGGATTGGACGGGATGTCTGTGTGAAATGCAGTCTCAACAGCTGTCGGTACTGTCTATAAAAAAAAGAGGAGAGGAAATCAGAGTCAACTTAGGATAAGTGTTCATTTTTAAAATAAAAAGTTGCACAGTTTGACAAATACACGATTGGGGGAAAAAAAAAAAAGAGGGATGAACAGGTTACCTCAACCTCCTGTCCAACAAGAGTCCATTCAGGAGCAGGTCCATACACTGGCATGTGGACAGGACCTGTCACAACCACTCTGGGAGACACCCTGGGCGATGATTGGTTGTGGCACAACACCCCTGGCCTAGGTGAAGGGGGTGCGAGCTGATGGAGCACTGCAGCATGCAGACGCTCCACCAAAATCAGTCCTGAGGTGCACCTAAACAGAAAACAACATGTTAACACATATTTGTCATATCAAATGAAGAGCAAGTAAGGCTGAAGAAGGCAAAACTTACACCATCATAACACCACCATGTACAGCTGACGAAGGGGGAGGTGATCGGCCATATACACAAATGTTAAACCTGGAAGAAGTGTCACATAATCAATTATGTAATCACACAATTCTAAGAAATATCTGTTAGCACAGTGTCACTGAAGAGAAAAAAATACAACAAAAATATGTATTTTACACACCCATGCGTGCAGCAACACGATGATATACTTGACGTAGCGCTGTTTGTAGTTCTGGCTTGACAGTCAGGCGAGGTGGAAAGTCAAGCACAAACACCTACAAAATAGTTGTATATATAAAAAAAAAAACCAAACAAACATAAAAATGCAAAATAAATTCATGAATATTCTTGTTATTGAACTATGGATCATGGAATTACTTGATATTGATAAAACAAATTGGCGATGACATTCATGTGTTCAAATTTGTTTGTCACAGCAGATAAACAAACCTTGGGCCAGCGGTCCAACACAGTTGCCAGTAGCGCAGCAAAATCCTGGGCGGAGTCTGTTACAAGCCCGTGTTCAAGGTTGTTGCCCGGGGAGAGAACACAAAACCATCCACAAGTGGACAGAGATGTGAGTCTCCCACCACCAGAACAAAAACATAAAGAAACTCGTGGCTTGACAAAATCACGACCCATACCTTCTTGTCTGGTTGCTGGGCCTTAAGAACGAACTTGCACTGTTTTGTCAGTAAGGAGCAAAACGGGCCATCTTCGCACCCAGGTCGCTGACCAGTACCGCGCCCTGTGTAAATTGACAAAAAAGAAAAATCTAAATATGTTTTTGTAAGATTTATTTGGAATACAACATAACAACACAGGCAGAACATGAAATCATGAACGTGGAAGTACTCACGACGTTCAAAGTCCTTCCGAGGTGGAAAAGGTGTCCAATCCCGTTTTTGCTCCAGGCGTCGTTTCATGGCCAGAGAGCGACGGAATGCCTTGGTGTTCGGCATCTGAACAATGAAATGAAAGATTGTGTCATTTTCAATGAAGGACAATGATAACACAAGTTTACAGAAAAAAGTGATGTTTTCTCACACACGACATCAAAACACAGAAAGGTTTCTGTACCTTTGCAGCTGGAGACGATGAGCTTAAATCAAAAAAGCAAAAGAAAATGTTTATGTGTACTCTTGGACCCTAACCCTAATGCCATACAAGTCTATGGGGTGAAATTTCAACTTTGTCCTACAGATATGGGGCCACTTGCTTTTTCATCAGGAGCCCCCAAGAAGCGCCCACGCCAAATTTGGGGCTTCTAGTACTTGAGGAACCCCGAAACCCTAACCCTAATTTCAGCTAAGCCTAACCCTAACCCTAGTTTCAGCCTTATTGTTAACCCTAATTCAATGCAAGTCTATGGGGTGAATTTTCAACTTTGTCCTAGAGACATGGGGCCACTTGCTTTTTCATCAGGAGCCCCCAAGAAGCGCCCACGCCAAATTTGGGGCTTCTAGTCCTTGAGGAACCCCGAAACCCTAACCCTAATTTCAGCTAACCCTAACCCTAACCCTAACCCTAGTTTCAGCCTTATTGTTAACCCTAATTCAATGCAAGTCTATGGGGTGAATTTTCAACTTTGTCCTAGAGACATGGGGACACTTGCTTTTTCATCAGGAGCCCCCAAGAAGTGCCCACGCTAGATTTGGGGCTTCTAGCCAATGAGGAAAAATTTGGAGCAGACAAGAAAGGGTTACAGCTGAGAAGGAACTTAAGATCCTCAAAGGACTGTTGCCACTCACTAGACCAAACAAATGGTTTCAATGGACTGGTTAATTCTTCTCTCGTGGCCGGCAGCTCCACTGCCTTAGTGCTGGAGATGAACGCTCAGGGGTGCCGCCAGGAATTTTGGGCCCCCTGAAAAAAAACAAAAACAAATGGGCCTCCTTTGCGCAGCGCTTGTCAAAAGCTTCACATCACTCAAAAAATACAGTATAGTTCAATAATAGTGCTTGAGTCCATCTTTGACAGTGTCAATGTATTTTTATTGTGAATTCTCCTAAAAAGCAAACTCTTAACATTGATGAATGATTCATGAAAAAAACACTTGATGTTTCTCGGACAAAGTTGAGCTTTGACCTTCATAGACTTGCACTGCATTAGGGTTTAGCGATAAGGCTGGAATTAGAGTGAGGGTTTCGGGGTTCCTCACGGGCTAGAAGCCCCAAATTTGGCATGGGTGTGTCCAGGAGGATCCTGATGAACCTGAAAGTGGCCCCATGTCTCTAGGACAAATTTGACCTTTGACCTCCATAGACTTGCATTGAATTAGGGTTAACGATAAGGCTGAAACTAGGGTTAGCTGAAATTAGGGTTAGGGTTTTGGGGTTCCTCAAGAACTAGAAGCCCCAAATTTGGCGTGTGCGCTTCTTGGGGGCTCCTGATGAAAAAGCAAGTGGCTCCATGTCTCTAGGACAAAGTTGACCATTGATCCTCATAGACTTGTATGGCATTAGGGTTAGCGATAAGGCTGGAATTAGAGTGAGGGTTTCGGGGTTCCTCATGGGCTTGAAGCCCCAAATTTGGTGTGGGTGTGTCCAGGAGGATCCTGATGAACCTGAAAGTGGCCCCATGTCCCTATGACAAAGTTGACCTTTGACCCTCATAGACTTGTATGGCATTAGGGTTATCGATAAGCGATACAAACCTGGTGAGTTTAAGACTTAGTGATTCTACGTACATGAATGTATGGGGTACCCCGTCCTTACTTTGTTCCAACCTTCCCTCCACAAACCTGGCTGTCCAGTGCAGAAGTCAAAGTGAGAGAGAGAACAAAGAAGGAGGAGGGCCTGTGACGCCGCTGCTGATTGGCTCGTTGGTCGGTTGAATGAGCCAATTCTAGAGCTCCCCTCGGTGTCCACACACTGCAAAATATATCTAAGAAATAAACACTTAAATTGAGAAAGAACAGGCTAGAAACAAGTCAAATTATCTGCCAATGCAGTAAGATATTTAGACTTGGTAAGATTTCTTAAAATAAGACGATATATCTAGGCATTTGAAGAATGGAAAAACTCTTGAAATAAACAGTAAAGCACTCATTCCAAGGACTGTACTAAGTCAAATAAACTTGATACTAGCTTCTCAATTCTTTTTTCACGTTTGCTTCTTTCTTAATTTGAATGAAAAGATCTTAAAACCAGACCTACTAACAGTGCAATTCTTCTTAATTTAAGTGTTCACAATATTAGCTTTTTTTTCTCAAAATGAGACAAAGCATCCACCCCCCTACGCCCATTCCCCCCCCCCAAAAAGAGAATTCAGCAAACAGAATTAATATTGTCAACAACTATTTATTCACTTAAATTGCTGACAGTGCCTTCACTGCCTTGTAATAAAAACGTCACTAAGGCATTGCATCTTAAAACAACCTCAAGCAATCATTTCTAGAACGCAAGTAACAATTGTTACAATATTCACCGTCATCATTATTGAACATTGATTCAGATTCCCTGACACTCAGTTACACAAAAAAAAAAAAAAAACAGTATGGGGACAGCATATAGTGTTGTGTTCCTATCACCACTGATAACATGTTTGTTCCAACAGACTCCCACCCACCCTCAAGTTACAACTACCAGGGGAGTGTATCACTACCTATGCCTAGTACACAGCTCTACTCCCCAATAAAATCTTTCCATTCTGCCATGGTCTTTTTTGTATGAGGCTGTGGTGTCTCACTCATGGATAGTGTCCTGTAGCACTTCTGTCTGAATGACAGAGAGAAGGGTTGCCACACACTTTTGGATATGTGAGGTGCAGGGCATAGTAGTAATCCATCAGATGAAGCAGACCGTCACTCAAGTCTTCCTTGGCAAGCGTGGTGGCGGGAGTGGCTCCAAGACAGATGAGACAGCGGGTCCCATCAAACAGCAACACAGGGCTGCAGAAAGACCTCTTCTGCGAGTACATTGTGGGATCTTCTGTTGGCTAAAGAAAAAGAAGAAGGAAACGCCACATCCATGCATGGAACTATGAAGTGTTGAATGTGAGAAAATGCAAACAAACTTTCACCTGAATGACATGAAGCAGTGCCTCACTGGCATGTCCCACTCACCTACATCCAGCGTTATGCGTGGCTTCATCACTTCATTTTTTTTCCAAACACCATAAAATTACACATTGGTGCAGAAGTCTTCCCATCTCTTTTTTTAGTTCATCAATGAATTTTCTGTTGCCCTTATCCAGAATGCGCCGCAGCTCATTCATCGCCTATAATGCAAGTCAGTGTTAAAATCTGCAAAAATGCTTGCTTTTCATCATAAACCAAAACAAGTTAATCACTTACACGATAAAGATCCTTGACACATGGATATGCATCCAGGATCTTTGTTGGCCTTGTCCTGTTCTTTCAGAACATCACTATCAATGAAGGATCTTCTTGCTTGAAACTGCAGGTCAAGAATTTGGGAGACAGCATCTTGGTTGGGTTTTGGTTTCTTGTACAGCTCCTGCAGGGTCTGATAATGTCTGGCCTGTGCTGTCAGACCATCTTTGGCTGATGAAATGGAGGAGACAAATCCGTAAATCAGTCAAATGGATGAAATTGTTTGGAGCATCAAAATATATCAAATGACAATTCAAATGTAAAAATGCCTGTGATATATCATGATATCCAAAACTATCAAAACATTGCCTAGCTTTCATACATCATCATTATTATTAAAATGGACATGTTTCTACTTATGTGAAGTGTGGCCATTATCAGAACTGCGCCCTGGTGTGTGACACAAAATAATTGTTGATCCACCAATTGAGTCTGCATCATGATCTTCTTCTTGGTCACTTGCTGAGAAGTCAATGCGATGCCTTTTCTTCTTGTGGCCCCTCTCTGGTGAATCTCTTGTGAAGATTCTTGTAAGTGCTCGCCTGTGGTAAATAAAATTTCACTCATTGAAAGAACAAATAAAGATGGAAAGTGAACATGCACAGATAAAAAAAGTATCAGCCAAAAATAACCACACGCTTCAAAATCTAAGTGCGCAAAATAATATAATCACTTACATGTTTCATTGTTTTGTCTTAATCCTTCAGCATGGGATAATACTCCACTAGTCTTTGAGACATTGCAGTGACTTCATGCTTAGAAGGGTACCGGACCCCCTCTCCTTGCTGACTGGCTCTCAAGATAGAAATCATGCTGGTGACAGTGTTTCTCACCAGCCTGTGTCTCAGCTCTTTGAACATGACACATTTCCCCTCACTGGCAGTGCGGGCCATCTGGAAGTAGTGCTTACGAGCTTGTGAAGAGAGAGAGAGAGAGAGAGAGAGAGAGAGAGAGAGAGAGAGAGAGAGAGAGAGAGAGAGAATTTCGTGTATACAATATAATACAAAGTACTGTAAATACGGCAGGGATTGACAGAAAAAAAAAGATAACCTTAATCAACCAATGTAGTTTGTCCTAATAGAGTTGCCGTATGTGACGTTGTTGGCATTCGCCCACTGGACAGAGGCGACTGCCAATTACGTCACATACGGCAACTCTATAAACGTACCGCGATCTATCCATATATCACGTTCAAACGCGATGTAGAGGTATGTCCCAATGGAGTTGCCGTATCGGCAGTCACTTCTGCCCGGAACGATTCTGCACCCGGACTAATTCTGTACCTACACCTCGTTGACGGGGGGGAAGCACGCTATCGCTATCGCGCTACACTAACTCGGCAAAGTTACGTGCCAACAAAGTTTCGTTGGGGGGTGCGGTGTTGGGGGGTTATGACTGGCTTCACGCGGGCCGGACAGAGACACGCAGCGGGCCGGATGTGGCCCGCGGGCCGGGGTTTGCCCATGTCTAGTATAGACAACATATTGTGGAGGAGCAGGAAGCTGTAGGGTCCTCTTTGGGCTGCTTTTCACCAAAGGAGTGGATGTCTGAGGACAGATTGGAGATGTTCCTCCTGGTGAAGACACAGTTCCTGGCTTCATTCGGGGCAGCCTTGTCTGGTACGGTGGAATTCTCAGCCGAGAGGAAACCAGATCCAAAACATTATGAACAAGAGAGAAACAATAGACACAATTAGGAAAAAAGAAAAAAAAAGTGTTATGCTCGATGTTTTCAGAGCAAAGTAGGTAACCAATCACATCTACACTAATAAGGGCCCAAATCCGTTTCCTCCTGAGAAAGTGTTCTGGTCCAGGAAAAAGGTCTCTCAAATCATCACGACTGAGGGTGTGGAGCAAGACTTCATCGATGTTGGCAGCTATAAAGACAGTCCAATCATTAACAAACCTTTTAGACTTAACAACTCATACATTTTTTCACTAATGAATTTAATTCAACTTGACAAGTCAAACCAAGTTTGTTTTGTGCCAATTTCTGTTATCAGAATTAATTGTAAATGCAATTCAGTTTAGACATTTTGTCTCAAATTTGTAAAATACTTCTTTTTGAAATCAGTGTCAGCATACAGTTATTTTAATTACTTAGCGGACCAATCAAAGTCATGGAAATTTTTTCATACCTACACATGACATACCATTTAAAATTGATACTGTGACATCATCCAGCTCATCCATTATTGGCCCCGGTTTGGATGTCCATTTAATTTCTCCTCAATCTGGCAGGGAAAAAAAAATCATCATATTAAGGTCACAATTAGGACAAGCTAGCCTTCCGACTCAAGATCCGTTTTTTTACAATGCCCATCTGCCATGGATCCCAAAGTTCCCATGCAATTAAAAGTTGTGACACCTTATCTGAATGATAACCCTAGACAGCTCAACGGATTGCTCGTCATACAGACAACAATCAAAATTGGAGTGAAACTTGTAACCACAATGCCTGCAACATGGTGGTACTTATGGTAATAATCAACAAATACCAGTGTTCTTCGTGACAAAATGACAACATCTGATAGGATTGTGCCACCTTGAACTGCAATCAACTTAAATATTGATAAAAACAAGCAAATTGTACCTAAACTACATCTTCAATCAATCCAATTTGAGCACCCTCTACCCCATAAACTGAAGAAACTGCAATACAAACTTGGTAGTACAGTATTTCGTCATGCCACATATAACTAGGAATGCTAATTGCTTGTTCACATGACTAGAATTGCAGTACATCAATCCAATACAAAATACACACTTGTCATCAAGCTCATAAATCCATCGAGTCAAGATGAGCACGTGCAAGGAGTCGGACTCCGTGAGTTCACGTAAACAGAGCATTGCGTTTGCGTAAATTATGCACGGTTATCGAGCTAGAAGCCGAGTCCGATTTGGTGCACACAACCACACTATAATGCCTCTCAATGTCCTAACCCATGCCACACAACAAACGTGAAGAACCGATTTGAGTTTCTCACGGGACCAGCAGTGAAGTCACAACCGTCGCCCCAAATGAAATGTCGCAGCAGGAGCCTGAGGATTTTCTGAGTCAACATGCTGATCAACAGGTAACGTAATGTTGGCTTCCTTGACGAAATTAGACAACTCCCTGTTTATATTTTATTCATATTTTAGTACAAAGCCTCCTTGTTTTATGATCTTTGACTTGTTTGGTTTTTGTTTTGACATTATGCTGTTAGTGTTTATTTCAAATTAACAAGAAGTACCGGTACAGATAGGAGGAACTTAATATAACACTTGCGTCAAACAAAGAATAACTAACTGTACATATCATGTCTACAGGAAGGAGCTGGTACATTAAGTGAGAATATTCAAGAATATTAAGAGAAGATATATTCAAGGTTGTCCTGAGGTCAACTGTACCAACCATTGACAGAGCTTATGGAGCAATTTGATGTTATTGTACAGTAAAAATGGAATATTGGAGCTGTCGCAAAACAAAACAAAAAGCCAACTTTAAGGCTTATTATCTCCAAAATGATACAGTAATCAATCACATTTAGAAATCAAATGTTTCTAAATGTCAAGTCAGTAATGTCAAGTCAGTGCTTGATGTGTCATCAGCAGGCGTCGGCGTCAGTAATGGGGCATCGGCGGGTTTCGGGCGGAATCGCCAGGCGTTGGGAAGCGTCGGCGGGTGTCGGGGGCTTGTGGCCAGGTGGCGGACGTCACGGCAGGCAGTGGCCAGGTGGGCTCAGTCCCGCAAACGCTGCTTACAGCTTTAATTTTGTATTGCTTTGATAACATTGTTTAAGTTGAGTTTAAATTTACACTATTTTTTTTTTCTTAGCTGCTAATTGTTCAAAAATGCTGATGTTAAAAGTGTGTTTGCACAGTAAATGTTATGGCACTTTAATTCATATGGCAGTACATTTAAAATAACTGGCCGTCAAGTTCCAGGAACTGACAAACTGCACTGAGTTGAGTGAGATTCTCCAAAGGAACTCCAGTATAAATGTGGACTTTACATTCTAGTCCCCTGTGAAGAAAAACCCAAAAGTGAACGTTTTTGTGCCTCACCCTTTCTAACTGGGACATTTGCAAGGGAACGCAGACTGGTTATGCTGCTCCCTGATAAAAGAAAAATGTTTCTGCTGTTACCTCAGAAATTGCCTGTTATTATTGTGGCTCAAGATTTTGGAGGTAGATTTTTTTTTATTTTTCATAAGGAACAGGATAACAGTAATGCCCTGGCATTGGCAATAAGCTTTAATTTTGTATTTGCATTTTTTTTAACTTTAGATTTACATTAAAAATGTTTCTGTGTAAAGTGCTGATGTTAACTGTTTGCACAATAAATGTTATGGTGCTTTCATTTATATGGCAGAACATTTAAATTAAAGTGTATGAAAGACTTCTTTTAAATTCATTATTGGCTTTTGCGTATACGACGTGATTAATCGTGATTGATCAGGTAAATCATGCGATTAATTGCGATTAAAATTTTTAATCGTTGCCCAGCCCCAGTAAAAACATTTTTCTGGTGCCAGCATTTCGTGAGGCAGAAGTTGATTCATACTTCAGTGCCTTGGAGCGAATAGCTTCGCCACTCAACTGGCCAAGAGACATGTAGCCTGTCCTTCTCCAATGCAAGCGGGTGGGAAAAGCACAGGAGTTGGTGTCTGCTCTTTTCTTAGAAGACAGCCTGCAATATGATGTTGTAAAAGAAGCAATTTTTCCTGCTTATGAGCTTGTTCCTGAGCCCTACCAGCAAAAATTTAGGAACCATAGAAAATCCAGTGGTCAAACCTTTGTCGAGTTTGCATGGGAGAAAAGCAACCTCTTTGATAAATGGTGTGCAGCTAATGATGTCAAAAATGACTTTGAGTCACTCCGTGAGCTCGTTCTTTTAGAAGATTTTAAAGACTCTTTGCCAGAGAAGAGTAATGTTCTTGAATGAACAGAAAGTGTCGTCATTGTCCAAGGCTGCTGTCCTCGCAGATGAGTTTGTGTTGACCCACAAAAATGTCATCTCATCTTCCCCCCTGATCGGACACGCCTTCTGCTTCTCGTCCCACAAGAGCCGAGTCTAGCCACCTCCCCCTTGAAAAGGCTAGAGGGAAGGGACTTCTGGTTTGGCCATAAAGCGGTAGACTGCGCGACACCAGGGCTCTCGACCGTCTAGGGTAAAAACTCCCCAAAAACTTGAATAACTATTGTCAGATATCATATTAACTACAAAGTGATCAGGGGAACGTTGGAATGGGAAGGAAAACTTGATTCAACCAAAACAGAAACACGGTAACAGACAATATGGCGGAGCTACCAGCTTGCTCTGAAACAGAGGGAGATGGTGAAACAAACTCCTCGTGACTAACGACGCGGAAAAGGGCTCGGACATAGAAATTATTAGCAAGGAGATACAGGATTTAAAAACGGAATCAAAAGAAGTCCTTCGCACGTTTGGAGAAACACTGAGGAACGACGTGGAAAAAGACTTGGACGACTTCAAAGACGAAATAAATCAACAACTTGCGAAAGTCGTCACCGAACAGGAGCTCCAGACCGGCAAGATCAACGAGGCTGAGTCACGGATTGAAAAGCTAGAACGTTGGGCACAGGAAGCTAATGACGCTCTGGTCATATCACTGAGAGAACAAAAAGCTCTTCAGGACAAGTTAACTGACCTGGAGTCCAGGCCGAGGAGAAACAACCTACGTATCTATGGAGTCACTGAAGGAGAGGAGGGAGAATCTGTGGCCAAGTTTGTGGAAGACCTGCTGAAAAGCAAACTGCACCTGCCAGCAGATTTTAATTTTCAAATTCAGAGAGCACACCGCTCATTTGCACAGAAGCCAGCGGACGGTGCCCAACCGAGACCCATCATTGTTAACTTTCTGGAATTTACTACCAAAGAGAGGGTCCTGAGAGAGCTATGGACAAAGAAAATAGAACTGGGGAATAAAGTACCGTCATTCCATCACGATTACGCGACAGAGATGGTCCAAAAGAGAAAGGAGTACAACACTGCTAAAAGAATCCTGAAGGAGAAGGGCATCCGCTTCCAGACGCCATTCACCAAGATGAGGACCCACTGGGATACGGGAACTCGAACCTACAACAGCGCAGAGGAGGTCAAGGAGGAATTGGCAAGACGCGGCCTGGCGGAGAAGACGGCGGTGGCGACGGGTGCGGAGGGGCCTGCGGCACTCGGTGCCCCGCACTACGACGGAGTGGCAGTGCAAGGAGGGATCCTGGAGGGGCTACGCATCAGCAGCGACACGAGCCAGAGAAAAGCTACAAGAGTTTCAAAGATTCTTTGATTAAATTCAGAGAATAAAGGGAAGAAAGCTGGTAGGGATGTTCTAGTATGACGGGTGTTTTTAGTTGACAAATTATTAAAATTGAATTCCCATGTTAATAGAAAAGTGAATGTGGGAAGTCCGGGTCGCTCCTTTTTTTCTAAGGTTGGACTCATTTAGAACAACTAAAATCCTCATTGCAGGTTCAAGTGTCATTTCTAAGTTAGGTTAGATTTTTGACTGCCTTCACGCGGGCCAGACAGAGACACGCCGTAGTTTGGCCATGCCTGATCTACAGGAAACACATCTCTCTCAGCAAGAGCTAAATCAACATGATTTAAAAGCTAAACTCGACACAACTAATGGCAACAGAAGTCAGGCCCGCCTGTCGAAACTTGTCAACGTCTCTCTAGCCGAAGTCGGGATGTTTGATGTTTGGAGGGACCTCCACCCGTTACAGAGGACTATTTTTTTTATTAACATTACAGACAGATACAGAATAGAGGAATGTAAAATAGGAACGACTGACTTGTACTGACACAGTATTAATTACCTTATTATTTGTCTAAATAAGAGGAAGAAAAACACACTTTGGAGATTAAATGTGGGTATGCTAAATAATCCAAAAACACTGGAGGAGGTTAAGAAACAGATTAAATGCTCTATGGAGGAGAACATAGACAGTCCAGTAGACACTACCATACTGTGGGACACAATTAAAGCTGTGATGAGAGGGAGGTTAATAGCGAGGGCAGCCTATCAAAAAAAGACTAGATGTGGCGAGGGAGAGGGTCTGGTGGAGGTGGAGACAATTCAGATGGTGGGTATAAAGGAAAATTTGGGGACCGTGGAGGAAGCTCGTGCCGCTGCACGCCGTTTCCAGCAGAATAACCGCGAAATTATGGAAATAAAAACAAATCAGAAAAACATCTCTTTGCTGTGCTTTTATTTACAAAGTTGAAATTCTTCTAACTTACAAAAAATGTGAACGAAAAGGTAGAAATATAAATACGAAGGAATACGTATTTGTTCAGGGCTGCGCAAAGCCGGAGCCCTGCATTTGCTGCGCTACCCTTTTAAAAAAGGTCTCTGTTGTGTGTTATTTTAATATGTCCATCTCTTTTAGAAGAGAAAGCATTGCCCCGGTCTCATCCTCTCTCCAAATGTCAACATTCTTATTCGCGTTTGCTGGTTGTTTCGCGCCGTCTGTTTTGTTAGACAACGTAGTTGTGCGGTGGCGCGTGCGCTCTTAGGTTGTCCAGTTAATAGTCCGACTAAGGCGTATACATGGCCGAGAAATTCGAATTCCAATCGCATTATCTGGGTGTCTCAATCGGAGTTCTCCGATTCCAATCGGAGTTCTCAAACTCCGATCATAATCGGACTAAGGCAATAATTCAAATTTCTCTAGTACCATGTAAACGCACTGAGGGACGCAAAGATTGCACTCCGGCGCAGGTGTGATTGATGACGCGAAGGTGGGGGCAAACCCACCTGCCACATAGTTAATTAATTCAATTAATTAATTAAAGTGCTTTTTGAACCTTTGGCCGCTCTGTAGATTGTGGAAACGGGAAATGAATTGACTCACAGCACACAGTCACACGCTTGTAGGCGGCTTGTAAGCACAACAAAAAAAAGAAAAAGACACTGAGCGTAGGTGAGCACTAGGAAGGACTAACATGGATAAGGCGTCAATTGTAAATGGAAAGTTCCACTTCAAAACCATGCCAGATGGCAGTCTTGAAAGGACAAAAGTGATATGCATTTACTGTAAAGCTGTATTTAGTTTCCACCGGAGTACGAGCAGTCTTACGTTTCACTTGTCTGCGAAGCATACAGGTGACGCGGAGAGCCCTCCGCCCCCTTCTGAGGTAAAGCAAACCACGTTGGATGGTGTGGCACGGAGACCACTGGCCGCGTCCACCACACGCCAACTTTCAACAGCGGGGGCTAAATGGGTGTGGCTACGGCTTGCAGGCCAATTAATGTGGTGGAGGACGAGGGTCTGCGCGATATCATATATATTATACTGACTATGGATGAATATGACACTGACTGGATGATTATGGCACTGACTGTGGATTACTATGGATGCTGAACAGCTGTTATAGGCTATACTGCCTAACTGCACTATATCAGTTGAGTCCTGTTCTGTATTGCACTGCCCCCTGTTTAATGCACACTTTATTTATTGTTTTGATTTAATTTAATTTATTTTGTGCATCACAGTTTGATGCAATGCATAAGTGTCATCCTTTTGTCTTAATGGCTGCTGAAAAAAGGGGATGAATAGTTCAAGTTGGAGTTGAAAAGTAAAATATAGAAATTTTGGTAGTACTAGTAATCATTACTATGTCATGTTACAGTTATGCCTATCTGTTATCTTTGTTGGGCTTGAGTTTATGATTATTTTTTTTACCCTGTGCATCTTTTGTTTTGTTAGTAGTAATTGTCATTGCTCCAACATTAATAAACATGCTGCATCCCACTAGATGGCGCATTTGCCTTATTTACAAGCACCATGGTCATCGGAGCTGATCGCTGCCACTCTCAGCAGCGTGCGTCTACTAAGGTCTACTAAGATTCCACAATCTATTACACCTCGTAAGCAAAACAGGCTAAAGGTAAAATTAAACATCTTCAGTTGAGCAACTCAGGCAAGTTAAACTGATTTAAAAACAAACAAACACTATAATACTAGGAAAAGAATCCTCTATTTGTCAATAAATACAACAGATTCATTAAAAAAAAAAAAAAAAAATGCTTACTTTAAATAAGAAAATCCAACAAACCAACAAGTGCAACACTAAAAAGCAAACCAACAATCAAAATAATGCTTAATTGCCTTAGTTTCGTCCCACACTTATCAGCTTAGCTACTATGAATAACACACATTATTCACCTGGACAGAAGGAGGTTCTGAGGAACGTGTTGGTCCTGGAGCTTCCTGGTCAGGATGTTCGGGAGATCCCTCTGGCTCAATGTCTGGAGCGCCAACATATTTTAGAATTGCTCCTGCAGAGACAAAGCTCATTAGATCATCAAGCAAAACAGATCAGAAGCGCATTTTCCTATTTTATTATTACAGTGATGTTGCAGTAATATAGGAAAATTAAAAATTCATTTGTTTTTAAATTAAACATTATGGTTGCAGTGTCCCTTTAAAGCTTTTACCCAATTACAAAACTGTCACTTTTAAGAGTTTTTGGCATTACTTTACACACTGTACTAGTTAAAGTAATAAAACTAAGATAAATGACCCACTGCCACAACAGTCTAAAATAGTCAACACCATGCCAAATAAAGTATTTCCATAAAATATTTCTTTGAATTCTAAAACAGTAGCACATTTCTAATTAAGGGCCTACAAAATACAAACTAAGCTTAGTAAATTCATCCTAAATTAAGGCTAAAATAACATTAAGAGTCAAATATGTGAGAGACAACTTCCACTGAACAATAACAGGGGACTGACTACAACAACAACTACAACATGCCCTCCCTCCCGCCGTCCCTGTTAGAATGTGAATAAACGGGTGTGGAGTCAATCAGTCATTCCCATGGCAGGATAGGCCAACTTGGCAGGACATGGTCAACTTTCATAAAACAAACAAAAACGCTGATTCATGACGAACAAATATTAGCCAGCCAGCTAACATTTATCCGACGCTAGCTAGCTAGCTGGCTGGCAGGACAAATAAACAAACTTGGGGGGGGGGGGACAACAGCGTTTCACCTCCACCTCTCCAGCCCACATCACAAACAAATAACTTACATTTCCCCTTTGCAAGTTTTTCTTGATCGGTTTTCTTTTCCTTCCGTTTTTCCGCACCGCTGGGATAACTCCTTTTTGATGCCATTATGGTGTCTGTTTGTTTTTAATCCTCTCGCTAACGGGAACGAATGGTAGCTGTCAATCATTGACATCATACCTGTGCGTCGCCGGCCGCAACGTCACAACCTGCGTGACAGTGCGGCAAGCCCCCAGAGTCGAAGATGGCGTCCCATTCCTTTCAATGAAGTTGCTCACCCAGCGCATGGCTCCCAAAAACTTTTTGACTTCCGCATTGATGGGATAATAGAGCATGCGCAGTTGTGTCAGTGTGGAGACCATCACTGACAGACGTGCGCGCTCACGAACCGTACAAAATTCAACATGGAAATCAATGTATTTTTTACGGAACAACTGACGATTGTTGTTTGGAAATTTTAGAAATAATAATGATGATGATGATTATTGTTATTGTTATTATTATTATTATTATTATTATTATTATTATTATTATTATTATTATTATTATTATTAAAATAGTATTATTATAATAATATACTATTATTTGTGTATTAAACAAGTGAGCAATGTGCCACTGAATAATAAATGATAATTCTTTGAAGCAACTCTCTTTGGAAAGCAGACAAAGTAATGAAATGATTGGTCTATTTATTTCATCAGAACTAAAAAAAAACAAAAACTCAACGATCTTGAAAGTTCCTCCCTGAAAGTTCCTCCCTTTCTCTTGCACCTGTCGATGTGTGTAGCTAACACAAATTTGCAAATATTTTGTCGTCCTCATGGAATTAAACAGCACACCATGTTAATTTATCAGCGAGTGCTCTCTCTTTTCATGCAATTCATCACGCTTAACATGTAATGCTGAATCATGAAAGCTATGGAGCAAAAAATAATAATTACATAAACGACTATCCCAGCTGTCTTAGGGCGAAGGCAGGGTGACACCCTGGACAAGTCGCCAGTTCATCGCAGGGCCACATAGAGACAAACAACCATTCACACTCACATGCACACCTACAGACAATTTAGAATGTTCAATTGACCTCACGTGCATGTTTTTGGAGTGTGGGAGGAAGCCGGAGAACCCGGAGAGAACCCACGCAGACACAGGGAAAACATGCAAACTCCACACAGAAAGGTCCCAGGTCCAGGCCCCGGAATCAAACCCACGACCTTCTTGCTGTGAGGCGGCAGCGCTAACCACTGCACCACCGACTATGTTATTACTTAGTTGAAAATGCCATTTTATTTCATTTAACAAAGCATATCATTATTTCATCATGCATTTAATTGTTTTGTGGTCCTGTGTTTTAGTGCTTCATAATTGTATTCTGTTGTCAAATTTGCCCATCAAAGTCAGATTAGTAATCCTGTACATCAGTTTAAGGAAAACCAATTCTAGGTAATGGATTGCAGATCTTGTAGTGACCTGTTACAATGGAAAGAAATGTATACATAATAAGTACGTCCATGTGCCCGATAGTTTAGCTAACACTAAACTTTCTGCACAACTGTCTGCATTGTGCTTTTTCTTCGGCCACAGAGAACAGAAACGTCTGTAGTTCTTTGTTCACCCATGGTACAGTTTCATAAGCTTTTCAGTTCTTAATACGTGTTAATGTAAAAATCCACACGCGAGGCATTTAAAAATGGCGGTTTTGGTCTTTCGTGAAAGACGGCCTTTGGCCAATCAGTGTCCTGAACGTTGCTACGTCACCCTTATGGTCTCAGCTCTGCTCGCTTCGAACCCCAACGAGGCAGGTACCAAAATCCTAACCCCTGGCAACGTGACAATTGTTTTTTTCAATTGAAGTTTTCGTTATTTTGTTCGTTTTCGTTAGCTATTATAACCGTGGTCAGGACCTCCAGTGAGAAGATCCACTGGAGGACATTTAGAGCAAACAGTCAGACAACAGCAGCTTCACCACATCAGCTGAAAAATGGAGTTTGGATGCTTTCAGCTTCAAGTCGTGGACAGAAAATGATGCTCACACTGTCACACTGATGTTTTCTTCTCCAACCTTCTCTCAGCTCCAGAGGTTGGTAGTCTGCAGGAGCTTCTACAGCAGCAGAAGATCAGTCTGGAGAGGAGATATGAACGTGTGACTGAAGGTGAAGAAGCAGGAAGTCAAACTCTCCTCAACAGCATCTACACTGAGCTCTACATCACTGAGGGACTGAGTGAGGAGGTCAACAGAGAGCATGAGGTCAAACAGCTGGAGACCAAGAAGACCAAGAAGACCAAGGAGATCCTCCACAACCGTCCAATCAGGTGCAGCCAGCCATCTTTGAAGCCTCACCTGAGCAGCAGGGACTCAGGGAGTCAGAGTGGTGCTGACCTGGTCTCTGGGCTGGACTGGGAAGCCTTGGGGTCCCACTGGAGGAGCTGGAGGAGGTGACTGGGTCCAGGGAAGTCTGGGGGTCTCTGCTGAGGCTGCTGCCCCCGAGACCTGACTCCGGATATGGCAGTAGAAGATGGATGGATGGATGGATGGATGGATGGATGGATGGACGGATGCCAGGTGATAGAACATTTCATAAAAACAGACTCTGCATTATAACTTCTATTACACTCTAAATAACTCACTCCAATATAACTACACTTGTCCTTCTCTCACATTACATTGGATCACAATGACCAAACAACACAACAAAGACAATGATCCAACTGTACTGCCACTGTCCAGACTCAGTGTAGGTCTGTAGGCCTCTTGGACCTTCATGTGAACCACTGCGTGTTGACTGGAGGTGAAACATGACTGACTGCTGTCCTCCTACCTGGACAATGCAATCTCACTTTCATTCTGCTGCAGATGGCCATTCTCATTTTACTCCGTCCAAATTTACAGCTCAGGGCGCTGGGACGAATTCCAAATTGTGTGCAGATACAGGCCTACACTTCAAATAATTATGAGAAAAATCCAACGTAAAGAGAGCACTTCCATTAGGAAATAGTCAACATGAAATTTCGTCTTCTACTGACACCTGCTGGTCAAACTGAATAGTTGCAAATATTGTGAAGAAGTTGTCATCTAATTCTAATCCTAAACAATATGGCCATTCGAAGTGAAGTATTAAGACAATTAATCAGGTTTGTACTGCCTGATTGAACACATTCATCCTGTTCCAGTGCACTAAAACCCACTTCCCTTCAGGACCGTGTATGGGACATTTGCAACCCACAAACACAGAAAGCATACTCCACATACCTCACAGGATTTTAAACCGGACATTATCAATCAAAGACAGATAACTAAACTGCAGGAAACAATGGATATAGAAGTTTCCGAAGAGGATGGTCACAGTGCTGCAAGTTATGTCAGTTCTATAAATGCACAGCATGGAGAGGATGATGGATGCAGTGTTGTTATTGAGTATATAGCAACGCTCTTGTTGAAACTGGAAAGTGTTCATCATGTTTCAGTTCGGTGCATTGATGAACTAGTTGATGATCTTCACTTCATAGCTAGTTCAGCTACCAGATCTTCAGTTAGAGATATTATATGTGCACATTTTGAGAAGAACAATCAAACTCTTGATGATTCGATTGTTACATCTCTTGTGGAAGAACTGTGTGTCCAATCCTCTAAGCACAGCACTGAGCAGTGGTGGTCCTCTGTCTTCATCATTTAAGAGACATCAGTATTATAAAGAAAAATTCATAGTTGTCGATCCTGTTGAATATATCCTTGAACCAAAGGAGAAGAGAAGTTACCAGTATGTACCAATTCTTGAATCCTTGATCCAGATTTTGGGAAAAGAAAACATTCGAGATCAAGTTCTGATTTAAGCACAGGAACAGTCCTCGCCTCAATATTACAAATCACATTGTGATGGTACAGTCTACAAAGAGAGTTCCTTTTTTTCTGAAGACGGACGAATAGCACTTGTACTGTACATTGACGAGGTTGAGATTTGTAATCCTCTGGGAACTTCAAGGAAGAAACATAAAATTACAGCTGTGTACTGGGTTTTTGGAAATATACCTCACATGTCTCGATCCACTCTGAACTCCGTGTACTTAGCCCTTTTGTGCAAATCAGTTGACATCAAAAGGTTTGGATATGATGAAGTGCTTGCCCCTTTGATAAAAGATTTAGCTATCCTGGAGCGTGATGGTGTCTACATTTCCCCTGTTGGACAAAATGTTAAAGGAAGTGTGTTTTGTGTAGTTGCAGACAATCTTGGTGCACACTCAATCTCTGGACTTGTGGAAAGTTTTTCTGGACCGTACATCTGCCGATTTTGTCTTGGACATCGATCTGAATATCAAACAAAAGAGGTGAGGTTATCTGGATTTCCCGCTTGCACCAAGGACAAACATGCCAGTCATTTATTGACGATGAAGGAAAATCCGACTTTGACACACTGCTTTGGTGTAAAAAAGGCTTGCCCCCTGACAGAACATCTGAGCCACTTCCACTGTGTCACAGGTTATCCACCTGACATATTGCATGACATTTTTGAAGGAATTGTTCCCTTAGAATTGGGTATGTGTCTTCGGATTTTCATTAATAATAAATATTTCACATTGATTGAACTTAACAATGCTATCCTACATTTTCCCTACAAATGGGCTGACAAAACCGACTCTCCTCAGCCATTGCCTGCAACGTTCTCCTCATGTGATAGGGTTGGAGGAAACGCACACGAAAATTGGGCTCTTATACGACTGCTGCCATTCATCATTGGACACACAATACCTTTGAATGACCCAGCATGGCTTCTGCTCATGTCTCTAAAAGACATTATTGAGCTTGTTATCGCTCCGGTCCATAATGAAGAAAGCATTGCATATCTTGATTCAAAAATTTCTGAACATCGACACAGATTCCAAGTGCAGTCTTTCCAAGTGCAGTCTTGATCCCAAAACACCACTTTTTGGAGCACTATCCTGCATTGATCAAATCTTTTGGACCAGAGATTGCATTTTGGACCATGAGGTTTGAAGCTAAACACAGTCAATTTAAACGCATTGTACGGCGTACTGGCAACTTCAAGAACATATTGCTGTCCCTGGCAACAAAACACCAACTTATGATAAGTCACCATCTCCATTCAACTGCAGTTTCCCCTACACTTAGTGTTGTAAGAGTGAAAACTGTGCCCTTGGATGCCCTGCATGAAGGGGTTCAAACCTCAATTAGGCATCAGTATCCTTCTCTGACTCAAGTTCAACTGGCTGACACAGTCACCTATCAGGGAACAAGATACTCGAAAGGCATGATTGTGGCCTATGGCTCTACTGCAGGTCTTCCTGATTTTGCAGAGATCATCCAAATGGTTATTTTTGGAGAGTCGGTGCATTTTATTGTAAGAACCCAAATTTCATGGTACAATGAACACTACAGAGGATATCAACTGGAAAAAACAGATCACGTCACTCTTGTTGCACAACAAAATCTAAGTGACGTCTGCCCTCTCTCTGCTTACGTTGTCGCAGGAATGCGCATGGTAACGCTGAAGCGCCACATTTGCCTCTCATGTTGATTACATATCTTTGTCTACCATCCTCTTAGGTATGGAACCATCAGTGAAGTTCCGGGTGCTCATTGAGGAGGACATCAAGAAACTTGTTCTCAAAAATGGAATTCCCTTGACTGTGGAAGAGTTGGTTGTAGCTGTCAAAGAGGCATTTTCAATCACAGAAAATATAAGCCTGAAGTACAAAGATGAAGACTTTGATGACTTCTTTACCCTGACGTCTACAGAGGAGCTGAAAGATAAGGCCACAATTAAAGTAGTTTATCCAGTGATAAACTTATACATGACAGTCGTTCCAGATGAAAGCACTCCTGATGTTTCTGATGTCAGTTCTTTGTGTGAGTCAATTGCACACTCTGTCGACTCACAAGACACTGTGAAAAACGTAAAGCTTTGGGAAGCCCAGAACTTCTGCTAAACTGCCTGAAGAACAAATCAGGGGAGGACCAAAAGTGCTAAAAATGTAAAGAAACCAAAGAGAGCTGAATTAAATTATTTGCCCTCACATCCACCTGGTGAAACGGACGACACCCTCGAGAACCTGAGACTTGAAATGATCGAAGCAAAAAAGAAAAAGAATAATTTTGCAAACATAAATTACTTGATGGCCAGAACATACAGCTGGAGAAGACAGGAAGTGGTTTCCCAGTCCCCAGATGTTGCAGTTTTTCTAGAAAGATGGTCGGCTCTCTTTGAAGCATTCCAGGTAATCACAACAGATCAGAAAAAAATGTTTAGATTTTATTTGCGATGCAAAAATACTTAAAAGGCAAATTTTCTGTCTTGCAGGTAAATGAGGAGTTCCAAAGGTGTACTGCAGTTCCACTGGAGTCAACATTTATGTTCTCACTGGACAAGTACTCTGCAAAGTTATTGGAGCTGTTCAGTGCAAAGGGGGGAGCAGTTGGTCAGCGCATAAAGACTTTGCTCATGGAACTGATCAAGGTTGGACCTTAAATGTCTTTTTATCTTTAGTGTACCTGCTAATCCATGCATTTGTTGTGTGTTTGTTTTGTTTTTGCAAAATGGTTTCACGTCTTTTGTTTATACCATTTTGTATAAAATGGAAGATATATTTGTTCTTTGTTCTCATTTTAATCCAGGACCCAAGCACCTGCTTGGTAAAGAAAAGAGACATAACTCTCTGATGTGTTATTGATTATATGGGAGAGAATCACCAGGATCTCATCTCTGACTACAGTGTAAGTGTATTTTTTGAAGTGTGTGTGCATGTGCGTGTCTGTGTGTGAGCACGCGCTTGCGTGTGTGCACATGTGTGATTACGTTTGCATGAACAAGTTCTATCTTTGGGGAGAAATGTTACATTGTGTTAAAGGGAAATTTCTCATTATTTAGTGATCCTCATAGAATCAACAATTCTTAATTAACATCAAAGACAGTGTCACATAGTCGTCATTGATTTTTTTTGTTGTTGTCCTAATTATTTTTTCCCTATATCATAAAGGGAAGAGCAGAGGCCAGCGTGCACGAGGAGATGAAAACGGAGAGCATGAAAATCTATGTATGCTACGAGCCAGATGCAGCACGTGTCATCATCGAAGGAATCCCTGTGCTGAGTGGTCTTGGCAATTTGGCCAGAGCATGCAGCCTTCTCCTTGGGCTCACATATGCCGTTGACCTACAATATCCCTCCAAACTTGGCAAGTCGTTCGAGGTCTTTCAAAGACTTTTTGTTGGGCTTGAAACACTGCGCCCAAAGCCAAGCAGCAGGTACACAAACCTTAAGAACAAGCTTCTTGTCTAACCAGCAACTTTTTTGAATGCTGTTTTGTACTGCTATGATGTCGTTACAATTGTTTGGGCATTATGTTTTGATGTCATTCACAGTTCTTACAAATGTTAGATCGATGCACTGTTAAGATAAAGTCAAAATAATTTGAAGTACAATTTGCATCGTAGAACTTGTGAGCGCACATCAGATGTGTGTGTGTTTTTTTTTTTTTATTGATTGGATGTGTGCATTCAATGCCAAAGTTTTCTGCTGCTGTTACTGCTGCTTATGTCTTATTGACTTGAAATGTGCGAGGTCAGTTGTTTGTTTAATTAACTGACTTGATGTATGGTTCTGCATTCAATACCACAATGCCACAGTTTGTCTTCTAAAAGAACAACTACAAATAAAGGCTGAAAACGGGTACATTTCTTGTTTTATTTTTCACAATTATGGTCATATTAACTCACGAAAGGCATTATTATAATTTTCATTTGAAAAAGACAAGAATTAAAATAATTAGGTAATTAATCAATTAAATTCAAAGCAGTGTTACTTAATTTAAATAAGCTGAACATATATATTTTTGACTTGGTTGAACTTACTTTTCTTCATGATTTGTCTTTGAATCAAATCAATATTAAATCAGACAGTGAATCTAATATTATTAGGTTGTACAAATTACATTTCCAATTAGTTCACTAAACTACCAGAAAATGCTTGGAAAATGTTGTACTAATTTTATTGAGAAATATCAATGTAACAGTTTTTACAGTGTATGTAAAACATTTCGTTTTCCATTGTCCCACTGTCCATTTTTTTGCTCTTACTAACGCTTCCCAAACAACTCTCCATACATAGGGTTTAAGAGATTAAAGCAGTGGTCTTCTGTTAAGATTATATTTGCTTCTTTCTCCCAGGCACTTTTGACATATAATGTTGATGTCTTTTTGTGTGATTGTAGGCAGGAGTATATTCTGGAGACCACTTTATTATGAATTTTACCTTTATATGCATTTATTAGAATATCGATGAGGTCTGTGTCACCCTTTTTTTTTTTTATTCGGGGCTGAGCCTCAGCGAAGTCCTGCTCAAATCCGAGCAGGTCTTCGCAAGGCGAAGACTCGATTGTATTTGTAAGGTTTATTATGATTATTCATCCGACGCATCTTTGAACCCCATTTTGACCCCCTTAACATCCTCCAAAAGTCACCAAATCTGGCACGCAAGTAGAAACTGGCGAAAAATTTGATAAAATGAAGAGTAAAAGACAAAAACCCACTCTCTAGCGCCCCCTAGAGGCGTCCAAACATTTTAACTGGCGTAAAAAAATTAGAAATGGCCCTAGCTTCCACTAGGAAGGTCAAAAATATATGAGGGAAAATTCCATGCGTTCGTCTCGTCAAGCCCGACATTTCGTACGCTCTAACTTTTGTCGCCCGACAAACAGGAAGTGAGTTATTTCCACTTTTATTTTGCCTGTTTTTGCCCTTTTTGGAAAACTTTTTCCTTCTAGGAAGGTCGAAGAGACATGGGGCCAACAACCACGGGTGCGGACAATTTGGTGGTATTTGCTGATATGCTGACCTTTGACCCCAGACAAACCGGAAGTAAGCTATCGTCACTTCTTTGGAATAGAGGGAAACCACAAGGCTCAGAAAGGGCAAGTCCGACGGGCTTGAAAATTCAGTACGACATAGACTGGACCTTCAAACCAAAGAATCATCTCAAAAAAAGTGAAATTTTCCAAACATTTTCGTGCAACGGCCCTCCAAAGTCGACGCACATTGAAAATTGACCAAAAATTGCGAAAAATCCCGTCGCAAAAATTCAAATGCCTCTAGCCTCCTCTAGGAAGGTCCAAAGGACATGGGACAAAAACCCACGCGTTCCTTGGATAGAGATCTACATTCTGACACCCTGACCTTTGACCCCTGACAAACCGGAAGTTAGCTATTTTCACTTGTTTGAAATAATCCACAATCACAGAACTCAACAACCGTTAATGCTGCAAGGTTCATTTCATTCAGTTCATTCTTTGTTTGTATTAGACAGACCAGACTGTCAGAAGGTCAACGTAAAAAGAATGGTCCGGATGCGTTGCACCGTTTTCATTTTATAGCCCTTTAAAGTTGATGGATGTGAAAATTGAACTCAATGCAAAAAACACATAGGAAAACGAAAAATGCACCTAGCGCCCTCTAGGAACATCGAAGAATTGTGCAACAAAAACCCACGCGTTCGTCTCATCAAGCTCTACGTCGCGTACACTCTAATTTTTAAAATTCCACAAACAGGAAGTGAGGTATATGAAATTCTTTGAGCTCCCCCCAACGAAAAAAAAAAGGTCAGTTTTTTCACTGACCACGCCTACACCGTTATTCACACCCTGGATAACTATATATAGTTAGATAGCTGAAGCCCTTAGCTAAAAGATGATACCAATATCTTTCGTGTAGACGCCGAAATGGCTGAGTTCTAAGCTTAGATGTCCAAGGTGGTAAAAGCGGAGCTAGCGGAGCTGGAGGCGCTAACTGTGCTGCTGCAGGTTGGGTGCTCTGTTTCAACACAGACACACACACACACACACACACACACACACACACACACTATACTGTAAATGGCTGCAGTTTCCTTCACAAAAGTGCTACAGATGTCATTCAAACATCCACGTGTTTGTCTCGTCAAGGCCTATATTTTACATTTGACAGCCACTTAAAAAAAAAAATGCAGGTAAAAAATATGCATCATTTGCACACACGGGCATGTGATGATTACACCTCTTCTCCCTCTTTTTCAACACACAAATGGCTGAAGTTTCCTTGAGAAAAAAGCTACAGACGTCATTCAAACATCCACGTGTTTGTCTCATCAAGACCTATATTTTACATTTGACAGCCACTTAAAAAAAAAAGGCAGGTAAAAAAATATGCATCATTTGCATACACAGGCATATGATGATTACACCTCTTCTCCCTCTTTTTCAACACAGAAATGCCTGCAGTTTCCTTTACAAAAGTGCTACAGACGTCATTCAAACACCTACGTGTTTGTCTCACCAAGGCCTATAATTTACATTTGACAGCATCTTTCAAAAAAAAAAAAAAAACTGGTTGAAAAATCTGCATCATTTGCATCGACTTCTTTCAGCAGATGTCGCCGGGCGTCGGCAGAGGACAGGGGTCAATTGCGGCCGTCGGCAGGGGTCGGGAGTCATCGGGGGTCATCGGGGTTCGCGTCAGCCATGGCGGCCATGGCGGCTCAGCCCCGCAAACGCTGCTTGCAGCTTTAATTAGAATTTGATATTTTTATGAAAGTGATGCCGAAGCTGCAAGTATCTGTAGAAGTCTTGTTTGTCTAGATTGTGGTTTGCTTGTAGTTGTTGGAAGCTGTCAAGGCCTGAGACAGATGTAATTACACAGTATGAAGTAATGCCTCTACGAGTCAGCTCTTTAAATCTCAAGTCAAGTTGTGCTGGTTTGAAATCTCTATCATGTTCGACCCATCTTAATAACCAAGATTTTTTTTCCAGGTGCGCTTTGCTCATCTCTTTGTACCAAATATTTAGGGGAGTTTTTATAACATCACATAGATTATTAGAGTATATAGTCTTGAAAGCTTTGTCACCCAGCAGAGATTGAAGTGGGATATCTAGTTGGTCAAATTCTAGCTCCTTCCATTTTGCATCGTAACCCGCCCTGCACCAGTAGACTATATACTGCAGTTGTGCTGCTTTATAGTAGTCCTCCAAGCATGGGAGTGACATCCCTCCCTGTTAAGTGTAATGTTTTGTAGCGTACCCTTGGTTTCTTGTTCTGCCATATGAATCTAGAAATGATCCGATTCCATTCACTGAATTTCTTATTGGGTATTTCTACAGGTAGCGATTGGAGTAGAAATAACAATTGTGGTAAAATAACCATTTTTTAAGTATCTATTCGGTTGTAAAAATCAAGTACTAGGGGGGTCCAACTGTCCAGATCATTTTTAATTTTGGTTGTGATGCTACCGTAGTTTACACTATATAAATCTTTGGGGGTCTTGGGAATATGAAGACCTAGGTATTTCAAAATTCTGGTTTTCCATTTAAATTTAAAGGACTTACGTATGTTTTCTTGAGGTATGTAATTAAAAGTAAGAGTTTGAGTTTTCTCTATGTTCAATTTGTATCCCGAATATGAACCACATTGGTCGAAGTAGGGCATTAATTTAGGGAGACTGGTATCCGGGTCGGATAAAGTCGCCAGGATGTCATCTGCATATAAACATGTCTTATATTCTTTCCCCTTGAATAGTATTCCCGTGATTTCTGGGTCTTCCCTAATCTTTTGAACAAGTAGCTCTATAAATAGAGCAAACAAGATGGGGCTCAGTGGGCAGCCCTGTCAGCAACCCCTCTCCAAACGGATTGTACCTGAAAGACTGCCATTTATTCTGATCCGGGCCACAGGTGAATTATATTTAGATTTTAAACATTTTATAACTGTATTGTTAAAGGCAAAACGTTGCAGGACCAGGTATAAAAATTCCCATAGAACAGAGTCAAAAGCTTTTTCTGTGTCAAAGCTAATTGCTAAGGACATTGTGTTTCCTTTGCTCATTATATGGAACAGATGTATAGCTCGCCTAACATTGTCTTGTGTTTGTCTATTTTTAACAAAACCTGTCTGGTCCGTGTCAATTAGGTCAGGGATAATATTTTCTAGTGTGTTGACAATAATTGAAGTGAAAATTTTATAATCAGTGTTTAAAACTGAGATAGGTCTGTATGAGCTGCAATCTGTCCTATCTTTCCCTGGTTTCAGTATTACAGATAATATGGCCTGTTTCCAAGATGGTGGGGTCTCGCCACCTTTTAAGACATAGGTAAAACAATTTAATAAATAGCAGTGGGGTCACAGAGTCCCTAAAAGTCTTATACCATTCTGCTGGTAGTCCATCTCCCCCGGCTGCTTTGCTTGTTTTCAGTTTAGAAATTGCCTTGTCGACCTCTGCATTTGTAATCTCTGTAGTTAAGCACTTATTTTGTTCTGTGACAATAGATGGCAGGTCTAGGGATTTCAAAAAATTGATTGACTGTTACTGCTTCTGCTAATTCGGGTTGAGTGTATAAATTCCTGTAGTATGATTCAAAAGACTTATGTATTGCTTCTGGCTTATAACACATCTGGTTGGTGACCGGGTCCTTTACTTTATATATGGATCTTCCAGACTGTTGTTTTTTAAGTCTCCAGGCTAAGAGTTTTTTAGCACAGGGTCCATTTTCATAGTGGGTTTGTTTGATATACTTAAGTGTAAGTTCCTCCTGGTCGTTCAGTTTCTTATTTAGTTCTGATTTTACTACGGTTATTTGTTCCAATAAGGTGGGGTAGTTAGTCTCTACATGCTTCTGTTCCAGTGAGTCTAATTTACTTGTCAAGTCGTTAAGGTGTTTAAGTTTTTCTTTTTTCCTTTGTGATGCCCAACTTATAATCTTCCCACGCAATACTGCTTTTCCAGCATCCCATAAAATACTCTGTGACGTTACTGTGCTACCGTTAAGGTCTGTATATTCCTTCATTTCTTTCCTAATGTAATCTTCAAATCGGGTGTCATTTAATAGGGAGGTGTTGAGTCTCCAAATAGTGTTTTTGTGTGGGTGACCTACATTTATTTTCACATATACACCTGAGTGATCTGATATGTCGCTAACACCAATTCTACAATCTAAAACCCTGTGTCTGTCTGTTCTGAACATAAAGAAATAATCGATCCTCGAGTAAACTGAATGAGGGTGAGAGTAAAAAGTCAATTGTTTAGTGGATGGATGAAAATCCCTCCATACATCAAACATACCAATCCTTTTAATCATCTTCTTAATATTTAGTGACTCAGGATTTGTTTTATTTGTCGGGTTTGATGAGTCTAGAGTGGGATGCAGCTGTACATTCCAAGGGGACTCGTGCCACGCAAAGCCTATTCCGACCTGGCGATCCTGTTTGAATCCATTAGCAACCAGCTACATTACCCTGGGCAGCTTCACAGGTACAGGTGGATGTATGCTAAATGCAGAGAAAATGGACTGCGTGTGAGAAAAGAGTCTGTACGTTTGGTTTTGAAGGGCTGGATCCAAGAGGAGTGTCATTAAGGCAAGCGGGGCGTCTCAGACGGAGGAATTACTTCTCAAACTTCTCAACTTCATCTGGCGCCTGGACTCATATGATGAACTGAAGCCATATGGTATTTGTGTGAATGGATGTATCGATGGCTTTTCAAGAAAAACAATCTGGCTCAATGCTTGCACAACAAGTAGTGCCCCAAAAGTAATTGGAGGGTGCTACATAGAAGTGGTACAGCGTTTTGGGGGGTGCCCTAGAGTTGTTCGAGGCGACCTTGGAACCGAAAATAGCCTCGTCCCTGTTCAACCAGACGACACCCTTGATAGTTACTTGGAGGGGGCCAGCACCGCCAATCAAAGAATTGAATATAGGTGGGGTTTCCTGCGTGGCCAGCGCATGGAGTTCTGGTTAGCCTTGTTATCAGACCTCAGAGACAACGGGCATTTTGATGGCGAGTTTCTGGACAAAAGTCTCCTGCAGTTTTGTTGTATGGGCCTCCATACAGGTGAGTTCATGAATAATGTTTTATTTTCATTTTGTGCGCATGTGTATGTGAGTGAGAGAGAGGGGAGGGAGGACAGAAACGGGAAAGGGGGTGTTGGGAAGACAGACAGACAGAGACGGGAGGAAAGGAAAAAGAATGCTAAAGAGAAGGGGTAGCAAAGGGAAAGGAACAGAGATGGAAGGGGAGAGAGATGCAACAGAAGGGTAGAAACAGAGAGGATAAGAGATGGGGAGAAAGAGGGGGGGAGGGAGGGATGAACAGAGACAGGGAGGGAGGGAGAGGGTGGGGTTGCTCATGTGTGAATGCTGTAATTTAGTGTTTTATTTATGTTCTGCTGGCACAGCTCTTCCTAAATGTATACATTTTCTACAGGATGAGTTGGATGACACTGCACAGGTGTGGAATGCACACAACATCAGGCCATCAAGAAACCTGAACGTCCCCAGCGGTCGGCCTAATGTGACGCATGCTGTTCCTGAACTTGACCGAACAACAGATTTTCTCTCCCCTGTTGAAGATGAACACATTCAACTGTGCAAAAATGAATGTGTCTTTCGGCTGGCTGTACCATGTAATCCAGATATTTATGAACTCTGTATCATCTTTATGGCTGAGTCCCATCTTGCTCCACCAACAGATCCGTATCAGGCTGTGAACTTGTATTTGCACCTAAGAGAGGCCATCACTGCATCTCTCTAAACCACCCGACCCTCTCCACAGGATGGACACTTATTCCACTGCAGTGCGCCTCCCCCTGACCCTATCCAGAGAATGGACACTAAATTGTTGTGAACCTCCTGTTATTTTGTGTATTGTTAAATCTCTAGTGTTCCTTTTAAAAATACACAGGGATATTGGTTATTTACTGCACTCCTTTGTTTCTGTTATTACGCAATCCTTATGGTGATGCTATTTACTGAATTTATTTTTTGACCTGAAGGTCGTGTGTGCAAAGAGCTGTTAAATAAAAGTAGCCATGTGAAAGAACTTAACTATGTTCAGAACAAAGTTGTTGAAACATTGAGAAACACAGAAGCACAAGGTTACTTTAAGATTTACTTTAATCATTCTTCACTTCCATGAATTAATGAACATTAACGTGATTCTTTAAAGTCACCAATTCCTGAAAAATTAAACCTGTGTTGGACAACTCGTTCTGAATGCTTGGTTCGAGTAAACAGATGGACCTGTAAGCAGTAATTTTCAAAACAACATTTTCACTTTCAACAACAAAAAAAAGAAACACCCTCATAAAACTCTGCTGAAGCATTTACTATTCTGTAACACAGGTGTAACTATGGAAGCAGACAGTTACCATAATCCAAATACAAATGCACTAGCAGAAATGCTTTTAAATTTTAAGAACGAAGCTGCATTATTTGACTCATAATTAAAATGGTTAATAAGTCATTCAATCTGCATTTTCATTTTCTTCTTCAAGACTGCTCATTCTTGTACTTAATTCAAATGAAGGAAAACACATTTGAGATTTAATTTTCAAAACATGCACCAGCAAAGAGTTACCAAAATTCAATATGAAATGTAAAATTCAAAAATGAAAAAGCAATAGCAGAATGCTTTTTCATTTTAAGAACAAAGCTGCATTATTTGCCTCATAATTAAAATCATTAATAAATATTCCTATATGCATTTTCATTTTCTTATTCGTGTCGTATTTTATTTTATGACACAATCAAAAAGAAAACTGAGGGCATTGCTTTTTAATTTTCGTGGTCCTGCCCTGCACAAGAGTTACCACAACTCGAAAACGAAATCGCAATCTCAAAGTAAGCGCGCGGCGCAGGAAAGTGACGTCAGCAGCTCTCCACCTGTGGGTATGGCGGTATGACGCCAAGTGTCATTTGCCTCCTGTTATGTGTAAATTCTAATGTTTGTGAATTTAATAAAGATATATATATATTTTTTTTTTTTTATTATTTAAAAAGAAAAGAAAAGAAAAAAAAGGTATGGCGGTATGACACCACTTTGCCATCGTTACTTCTTTCACGTCATTGAAGTTGCCGGTAATCGAGATTTAAATCGCCGAAAAACGTGGACCACTGACAGATCTCGCACCACCATTTGCCACCAGTCGACGGATTGATCTGTTGCTTCGCATCCTTCGTCGGATGGACTGGTGGCCGACGCCGAACGGAAGCAATGATCCGTTGCATCGCATCCTGCGACGGATGGACTGGTGGCCGACGCCGAACAGCTGTTACTCCACCCATGTAACAAATAGCTTTAGCTTTGATGTTGTGCTGGTGCATCAAGGTGTTCCATAACTGACAACAGGTTGGCTAGGGCAACCTTGTTTGCGTCCGTATCTGGGACGGCAGAATACCTGCTCAACTCGGTCCCGAGCATCACATTCAGATACACGATGCAACTCCATCTGGGAAGCTAAATCCAGCAGGGTTTGAACAATTGTGTCAATGTGCGCCATGCTCAAATCTGTCCGACCAACGAGATCCGTCAGTGGTCCACGTTTTTCGGCGATTTAAATCTCGTTTACCGGCAACTTCAATGACGTGAAAAGTAACGATGGCAAAGTGGTGTCATACCGCTATACCTTTTTTTGTTTTTTTAAATATACAGTATATATATACATTTATTAAATTCGCAAACATTAGAATTTACACATAACAGGAGGCAAATGACACTTGGCGTCATACCGCCATACCCACAGCGGAGGTGGAGAGCTGCTGACGTCACTTTCCTGCGCCGCGCGCTTACTTTGAGATTGCGATTGCGATTTCGTTTTCGAGTTGTGGTAACTCTTGTGCAGGGCAGGACCACGAAAATTAAAAAGCAATGCCCTCAGTTTTCTTTTTGATTGTGTCATAAAAGGTGCGACACGAATAACAAAATGAAAATGCATATAGGAATATTTATTAATGATTTTAATTATGAGGCAAATAATGCAGCTTTGTTCTTAAAATGAAAAAGCATTCTGCTATTGCTTTTTCATTTTTGAAATTTACATTTCATATTGAATTTTGGTAACTCTTTGCTGGTGCATGTTTTGAAAATTAAATCTCAAATGTGTTTTCCTTCATTTGAATTAAGTACAAGAATGAGCAGTCATGAATAAGAAAATGAAAATGCAGATTGAATGACTTATTAACCATTTTAATTATGAGTCAAATAATGCAGCTTCGTTCTTAAAATGAAAAAGCATTTCTGTTATTATATTCTTATTTTAATTTGGATTATGGTAACTGCTTCCATATAAAACAAATACATCCATAAATATATACAATGTGAGAATTGTTTCTTGCAAGAGCTGTACTTCAACCCATGACCATCGATAAAAGTGTACACATCTAATCGTAAACAATCTGCTGCAACCTGAATTTCCACTTCTGTGTCTATAAACCAGTCACAGCTTGACTGATGGCTCTGAAGAAGCAGTTTCCATCAGCCTCTACATTCTCATTTGTACCATTTGTATCAAGTTTTTGCAAAGGTCTAAACAAACATCAACATCAAGGGGAGAGAAGTTACACTCTTCATTGGTCACAGCACTGACAAACTCTACGTCAGAATTATTCATGTCAAAGTGAGCAGTTTTGCTCTTCTGAAGTGACTCACTGTTGCCAGCTGGTGCTGGAATTTTAAACCGTGACCGGTTTCGCCTTGATGAAAAGAACCATGCAGAACCTTGGCTAATCTAATACCAGTGCCATGATCTGCCACTGCATCTTCACTAGTACTAACTGATGATGGATCACAAATCACATGTGCGAGGCGTAGAACGAGCGGAGCAGTCAGAGGCAACAGAAGAAGAAAGAAAAGCCTCCTTAGCTTAGTTGATCTTCTGTGTTGCCTCCTGGACGGTGCTGGCCTCCTCTGGCTTGGTGCTGGCAACCACGGGAGCCACAGGAACCACGGGCACAGCTCTGGTCATCTGTGGCGTCGCCTCCACCTGATTAAAATAAGAAAGATGTGATTTTATGCCAATAAACATAGAAAGGAAAACACTAGGCTTTACACGATCACGATTTTTGTGCCGATCACCGATCAGTGAGTTTAAATAAACCGATCACCGATCCGATCACGTTAGGGGCAATAAATACTTGTTTCTGTACACCCCTTGCCTTCTCACGAGCACCGTCTAAAGTTGTTTGCTTTAGCATCCGTTTCAGAGTTTGCTTTTCTTTTTCTTTCTCCGCGCTGC
This sequence comes from Nelusetta ayraudi, assembly GCF_046127955.1. Classification (NCBI taxonomy): domain Eukaryota; kingdom Metazoa; phylum Chordata; class Actinopteri; order Tetraodontiformes; family Monacanthidae; genus Nelusetta; species Nelusetta ayraudi. The sequence continues at coordinate 2,722,156 of NW_027466089.1, forward strand.
ATTTCTTAAACTCGACATGCTCCTCCGTGTGTATTTTTTCCAAGTGCCTGATTAAATTTGTGGTGTTGAAATTTTTTGCCAAAGTTCCCCCACGAGGTACTGTAGCGTTGCATATATTGCAGATAGCTTGTGCTATGTCTGTTTCTCTCACTTTGAAAAACTTCCACACCTCCGACACGTTTGTTTGTGTCGCCCATGGATGTTGCTGTCGTGAAGATTCAAAGAAACTTTATTGTCCGTCACATAGCGACAGTACTCAAAACAAGAAGAGGCACAAAGACGAAAATGAAGGTTTTTGAATCATGAGTCATTATGTCTCGGATACAAACAAATAAACATGTCGATGCTGTGAAACTACTTTGGAGGAAATGAGACAGATTAAAAAAGTTTCAACACGACCATGACGTCATTGATCGGTGATTCATGACATGACGCCCGATCATGAACGTTTCAAAAAATGCCAAATATCGGCCGATCCGATACAGCCGATAAGATCGGTGTAAAGCCTAGAAAACACACACAGGTGATGAAGTGGAAATGAATAAGTACAAACCTGCTGCACTGCTGTGACATTGCTGGAGGCAGACTCAGTCATGTGGACAGTTGAACGTGTTGCCCACACCTGCAAATACAAGGACACAAAGTAACGTTTAAAGAACTGCATTTATTGTCCTATCACAAAGATGCACACAATGAAATACACATATCCCAAATACCAACATGTCACTGGTTTGTTTTGGTTTTTGAGGCAACGCGTGCTGATCGACGTCTCAGGCTGGACATCTGGAAGAACATAAAGAAATTAATTCATAAACAAAGTAACACACTAATTAAACTGTACATGTACTGTACATATGTGATCTTGTGTTGATAATAGGGGTGGGGCGATACGGCTAACCCACGATTCGATACTGTGACGATATTTGGCCCACGATAATGACAACATCGCGACACACGATATCTTCGATATCTTCGAAATTTTGCAGACGATATGTGACTGAAAAAGAAAAAAATACCCATAAAAAGGAAAATGCCTGTGATCTTGCATTTATTCCAAAACTTTGTATAATGTACAAACAAACGTGCACTGCACAATTAAACATATTAAAGTGCATGAACATTAATAACTTTCATGTAAACAAGGACAGTGCTTTCTGGTAATGTAAAGTTGTCTTATCTCAACTTGGGGATTTCGGATATACAAACCGACGGGAAGATGAAAGAGGGAAAAAAATCCTTTCACTGCCCCGATTCTGAAAATCAATAAAAAATGATGCAGACAAAATAAATAAATAAATAAATAACCGCGTCCCCGAAATATACGGGACAAAGTGAAGTGCGTCCCCCATCAGTTCATTACGGGACAGGCTTTTTAATTTGCAAATATGGGACAATCGCGTATTTTATGGGAGGGTTGGCAACCCTATCTAGACCACAGACGGAAATTAAATGAGGTTTTGTCATTTTCCATAAAAAACGGGACAAATTGTGTCCCGGGAGAGATTTTATCTTTCCCGGGACAGGTGGACAGGTGGTGTTTGGAAAAAAATATTGATATTTGCCGTCAGTGTATCGATTATTTATTGCGACAGAAAGCACAACAATATATTGCAATATTGATTTTTTTTTTCACCCACCCCTAGTTGATAAGTGTATGAATAATTGTGTGAATGTTACCGTGGAAGCTGGGGAAACCCTGCCAGATGACTCCACGACGGTCTCCATGTGGTCCAGCAGCACAGCCTCACTGAACCACACGGGATTGGACGGGATGTCTGTGTGAAATGCAGTCTCAACAGCTGTTGGTACTGTCTATAAAAAAAAGAGGAGAGGAAATCAGAATCAACTTAGGATAAGTGTTCATTTTTAAAATAAAAAGTTGCACTGTTTGACAAATACACGATTGGGGGAAAAAAAAATAAAAGAGGGATGAACAGGTTACCTCAACCTCCTGTCCAACAAGAGTCCATTCAGGAGCAGGTCCATACACTGGCATGTGGACAGGACCTGTCACAACCACTCTGGGAGACACCCTGGGCGATGATTGGTTGTGGCACAACACCCCTGGCCTAGGTGAAGGGGGTGCGAGCTGATGGAGCATGCAGCATGCAGACGCTCCACCAAAATCAGTCCTGAGGTGCACCTAAACAGAAAACAACATGTTAACACATATTTGTCATATCAAATGAAGAGCAAGTAAGGCTGAAGAAGGCAAAACTTACACCATCATAACACCACCATGTACAGCTGACGAAGGGGGAGGTGATCGGCCATATACACAAATGTTAAACCTGGAAGAAGTGTCACATAATCAATTATGTAATCACACAATTCTAAGAAATATCTGTTAGCACAGTGTCACTGAAGAGAAAAAAATACAACAATATGTATTTTACACACCCATGCGTGCAGCAACACGATGATATACTTGACGTAGCGCTGTTTGTAGTTCTGGCTTGACAGTCAGGTGAGGTGGAAAGTCAAGCACAAACACCTACAAAATAGTTGTATATATAAAAAAAAAACCCAAACAAACATAAAAATGCAAAATAAATTCATGAATATTCTTGTTATTGAACTATGGATCATGGAATTACTTGATATTGATAAAACAAAGTGGCAATGACATTCATGTGTTCAAATTTGTTTGTCACAGCAGATAAACAAACCTTGGGCCAGCGGTCCAACACAGTTGCCAGTAGCGCAGCAAAATCCTGGGCGGAGTCTGTTACAAGCCCGTGTTCAAGGTTGTTGCCCGGGCCGAGAACACAAAACCATCCACAAGTGAACAGAGATGTGAGTCACCCACCACCAGAACAAAAACATAAAGAAACTCGTGGCTTGACAAAATCACAACCCATACCTTCTTGTCTGGTTGCTGGGCCTTAAGAACGAACTTGCACTGTTTTGTCAGTCAGGAGCAAAACGGGCCATCTTCGCACCCAGGTCGATGACCAGTACCGCGCCCTGTGTAAATTGACAAAAAAGAAAAATCTAAATATGTTTTTGTAAGATTTATTTGGAATACAACATAACAACACAGGCAGAACATGAAATCATGAACGTGGAAGTACTCACGACGTTCAAAGTCCTTCCGAGGTGGAAAAGGTGTCCAATCCCGTTTTTGCTCCAGGCGTCGTTTCATGGCCAGAGAGCGACGGAATGCCTTGGTGTTCGGCATCTGAACAATGAAATGAAAGATTGTGTCATTTTCAATGAAGAACAATGATAACACAAGTTTACAGAAAAAAGTGATGTTTTCTCACACACGACATCAAAACACAGAAAGGTTTCTGTACCTTTGCAGCTGGAGACGATGAGCTTAAATCAATAAAGCAAAAGAAAATGTGTATGTGTACTCTTGGACCCTAACCCTAATGCCATACAAGTCTATGGGGTGAAATTTCAACTTTGTCCTACAGATATGGGGACACTTGCTTTTTCATCAGGAGCCCCCAAGAAGCACCCACACCAAATTTGGGGCTTCTAGTACTTGAGGAACCCCGAAACCCTAACCCTAATTTCAGCTAACCCTAACCCTAACCCTAGTTTCAGCCTTATTGTTAACCCTAATTCAATGCAAGTCTATGGGCTGAATTTTCAACTTTGTCCTAGAGACATGGGGCCACTTGCTTTTTCATCAGGAGCCCCCAAGAAGCGCCCACGCCAAATTTGGGGCTTCTAGTCCTTGAGGATCCCCGAAACCCTAACCCTAATTTCAGATAACCCTAAGCCTAACCCTAACCCTAGTTTCAGCCTTATTGTTAACCCTAATTCAATGCAAGTCTATAGGGTGAATTTTCAACTTTTTCCTAGAGACATGGGGCCACTTGCTTTTTCATCAGGAGCCCCCAAGAAGCGCCCACGCTAGATTTGGGGCTTCTAGCCAATGAGGAAAAATTTGGAGCAGACACGACAGGGTTACAGCTGAGAAGGCACTTAAGATCCTCAAAGGACTGTTGCCACTCACTAGACCAAACAAATGGTTTCAATGGACTGGTTAATTCTTCTCTCGTGGCCGGCAGCTCCACTGCCTTGGTGCTGGAGATGCCCGCTCAGGGGCGCCGCCAGGAATTTTGGGCCCCCTTCAAAAAAACAAAAACAAATGGGCCTCCTTTGCGCAGCGCTTGTCAAAAGCTTCACATCACTCAAAAAATACAGTATAGTTCAATAATAGTGCTTGAGTCCATCTTTGACAGTGTCAATGTATTTTTATTGTGAATTCTCCACAAAGCAAACTCTTAACATTTATGAATGATTCATGAAAAAAACACTTGATGTCTCTCAGACAAAGTTGAGCTTTGACCTTCATAGACTTGCACTGCATTAGGGTTTAGCGAAAAGGCTGGAATTAGAGTGAGGGTTTCGGGGTTCCTCATGGGCTAGAAGCCCCAAATTTGGCATGGGTGTGTCCTGGAGGATCCTGATGAACCTGAAAGTGGCCCCATGGCTATAGGACAAATTTGACCTTTGACCTCCATAGACTTGCATTGAATTAGGGTTAACAATAAGGCTGAAACTAGGGTTAGCTGAAATTAGGGTTAGGGTTTCGGGGTTCCTCAAGAACTAGAAGCCCCAAATTTGGCGTGTGCGCTTCTTGGGGGCTCCTGATGAAAAAGGAAGTGGCCCCATGTCTCTAGGACAAAGTTGACCTTTGACCCTCATAGACTTGTATGGCATTAGGGTTAGCGATAAGGCTGGAATTAGAGTGAGGGTTTCGGTGTTCCTCATGGGCTAGAAGCCCCAAATTTGGTGTGGGTGTGTCCAGGAGGATCCTGATGAACCTGAAAGTGGCCCCATGTCCCTAGGACAAAGTTGACCTTTGACCCTCATAGACTTGTATGGCATTAGGGTTATCGATAAGCGATACAAACCTGGTGAGTTTAAGACTTAGTGACTCTACGTACATGAATGTATGGGGTACCCCGTCCTTACCTTGTTCCAACCTTCCCTCCACAAACCTGGCTGTCCAATGCCGAAGTCAAAGTGAGAGAGAGAACAAAGAAGGAGGAGGGCCTGTGACGCCGCTGCTGATTGGCTCGTTGGTTGGTTGAATGAGCCAATTCTAGAGCTCCCCTCGGAGTCCACACACTGCAAAATATATCTAAGAAATAAACACTTAAATTGAGAAAGAACAGGCTAGAAACAAGTCAAATTATCTGCCAATGCAGTAAGATATTTAGACTTGGTAAGATTTCTTAAAATAAGACGATATATCTAGGCATTTGAAGAATGGAAAAACTCTTGAAATAAACAGTAAAGCACTCATTCCAAGGACTGTACTAAGTCAAATAAACTTGATACTAGCTTCTCAATTCTTTTTTCACGTTTGCTTCTTTCTTAATTTGAATGAAAAGATCTTAAAACCAGACCTACTAACAGTGCAATTCTTCTTAATTTAAGTGTTCACAATATTAGCTTTTTTTTCTCAAAATGAGACAAAGCATCCACCCCCTCTACGCCCACCCCCCCCCAAAAAAAAATAATTCAGCAAACAGAATTAATATTGTCAACAACTATTTATTCACTTAAATTGCTGACAGTGCCTTCACTGCCTTGTAATAAAAATATCACTAAGGCATTGCATCTTAAAACAACCTCAAGCAATCATTTCTAGAACGCAAGTAACAATTGTTACAATATTCACCGTCATCATTATTGAATACTGATTCAGATTCCCTGACACTCAGTTACACACAAAAAAAAAAAACAGTATGGGGACAGCATATAGTGTTGTGTTCCTATCACCACTGATAACATGTTTGTTCCAACAGCCTCCCACCCACCCTCAAGTTACAACTACCAGGGGAGTGTATCACTACCTATGCCTAGTACACAGCTCTACTCCCCAATAAAATCTTTCCATTCTGCCATGGTCTTTTTTGTATGAGGCTGTAGTGTCTCACTCATGGATAGTGTCCTGTAGTACTTCTGTCTGAATGACAGAGAGAAGGGTTGCCACACACTTTTGGATATGTGAGGTGCAGGGCATAGTAGTAACCCATCAGATGAAGCAGACCGTCACTCAAGTCTTCCTTGGCAAGCGTGGTGGCGGGAGTGGCTCCAAGACAGATGAGACAGCGGGTCCCATCAAACAGCAACACAGGGGTGCAGAAAGACCTCTTCTGCGAGTACATTGTGGGATCTTCTGTTGGCTAAAGAAAAAGAAGAAGGAAACGCCACATCCATGCATGGAACTATGAAGTGTTGAATGTGAGAAAATGCGAACAAACTTTCACCTGAATGACATGTCCCAGCTTCTTCGGTGGTGGACTTGGTGAAGGAAAGAGTGTGGGGAGTGGCCTGAGCAGCGTGATGGAATATTCCACTGGAATAGAACAAATCAACTTTGAGTTCAAAGTTAGTCTTCCTAAAAATGAGTCTTATTAGGTTTGTGTTGATCACCAAAAAATCTTATTTTTTCAGCATCTATTCATTCAGCGCAACATAAACCATCCTATGTCCAAGGAAACAGCTACACAGTCAATTAGAGACACAGCAAAATGACTCACCTACATCCAGCGTTATGCGTGGCTTCATCACTTCATTTTTTTTCCAAACACCATAAAATTACACATTGGTGCAGAAGTCTTCCCATCTCTTTTTTTAGTTCATCAATGAATTTTCTGTTGCCCTTATCCAGAATGCGCCGCAGCTCATTCATCGCCTATAATGCAAGTCAATTAAAATCTGCAAAAATGCTTGCTTTTCATCATAAACCAAAACAAGTTAATCACTTACACGATAAAGATCCTTGACACATGGATATGCATCCAGGATCTTTGTTGGCCTTGTCCTGTTCTTTCAGAACATCACTATCAATGAAGGATCTTCTTGCTTGAAACTGCAGGTCAAGAATTTGGGAGACAGCATCTTGGTTGGGTTTTGGTTTCTTGTACAGCTCCTGCAGGGTCTGATAATGTCTGGCCTGTGCTGTCAGACCATCTTTGGCTGATGAAATGGAGGAGACAAATCCGTAAATCAGTCAAATGGATGAAATTGTTTGGAGCATCAAAATATATCAAATGACAATTCAAATGTAAAAATGCCTGTGATATATCATGATATCCAAAACTATCATAACATTGCCTAGCTTTCATACATTATCATTATTATTAAAATGGACATGTTTCTACTTACGTGAAGTGTGGCCATTATCAGAACTGCGCCCTGATGTGTGACACAAAATAATTGTTGATCCACCAATTGAGTCTGCATCATGATCTTCTTCTTGGTCACTTGCTGAGAAGTCAATGCGATGCCTTTTCTTCTTGTGGCCCCTCTCTGGTGAATCTCTTGTGAAGATTCTTGTAAGTGCTCACCTGTGGTAAATAAAATTTCAGTCATTGAAAGAACAAATAAAGATGGAAAGTGAACATGCACAGATAAAAAAAAGTATCAGCCAAAAATAACCACACGCTTCAAAATCTAAGTGCGCAAAATAATATAATCACTTACATGTTTCATTGTTTTGTCTTAATCCTTCAGCATGGGATAATACTCCACTAGTCTTTTAGCCATTGCAGTGACTTCATGCTTAGAAGGGTACCGGACCCCCTCTCCTTGCTGACTGGCTCTCAAGATAGAAATCATGCTGGTGACAGTGTTTCTCACCAGCCTGCATCTCAGCTCTTTGAACATGACACATTTCCCCTCACTGGCAGGGCGGGCCATCTGGAAGTAGTGCTTACGAGCTTGCTCCAACTCACTGTCTGTATAGAGGGTGGGCAAACTTTTTTAGCAACGGGCCACATGACAGACCTGCATCGAGTCGGCGGACCACGGAAGGAGGGGGTTGTAGGTAGGTACAGAATTAGTCCGGGTGCAGAATCGTTCTGGGCAAGGGGGCTGCCCGATACGGCAACTCCATTGGGACATACCTCTACATCGCGGTCGAATGTGATATATGGATAGATCACGGTCAAAACGCTATTTCGCGGGTGATAGATAGATAGATAGTGTGTGTTGAATACATATATATGTATATATATATATATATATATATATATATGTATATATATATATATATATATATGTATATATATATATATATATATATATATATGTGAAGAGAGAGAGAGAGAGAGAGAATTTCGTGTATACAACATAATACAAACAAAGTACTGTCAATACGCCAGGGATTGACAGAAAAAAGATAACCTTAATCAACCGATGTAGTTTGTCCTAATAGAGTTGCCGAATGTGACGTTGTTGGCATTCGCCCACTGGACAGAGGCGACTGCCAATTACGTCACATACGGCAACTCTATAAACGTACCGCGATCTATCCATATATCACAAACGCGATGTAGAGGTATGTCCCAATGGAGTTGCCATATCGGCAGTCACTTCTGCCAGGAACGATTCTGCACCTGGACTAATTCTGTACCTACACCTCGTTGATGGGGGGGGGGAAGCACGCTATCGCTATCGCGCTACGCTAACTCGGCAAAGTTACGTGCCGACAAAGTTTCATTGGGGGGTGCGGTGTTGGGGGGTTATGACTGGCTTCACACGGGCTGGACAGAGACACGCAGCGGGCCGGATGTGGCCCGCGGGCCGGGGTTTGCCCATGTCTCGTATAGACAACATATTGTGGAGGAGCAGGAAGCTGTAGGGTCCTCTTTGGGCTGCTGTCTGAGGACAGATTGGAGATGTTCCTCCTGATGAAGACACAGTTCCTGGCTTCATTCGGGGCAGCCTTGTCTGGTACGGTGGAATTCTCAGCCGAGAGGAAACCAGATCCAAAACATTATGAACAAGAGAGAAACAATAGACACAATTAGGAAAAAAGAAAAAAAAAGTGTTATGCTAGATGTTTTCAGAGCAAAGTAGGTAACCAATCACATCTTCACTAATAAGGGCCCAAATCAGTTTCCTCCTGAGAAAGTGTTCTGGTCCAGGAAAAAGGTCTCTCAAATCATCACGACGGAGGGTGTGGAGCAAGACTTCATCGATGTTGGCAGCTATAAAGACAGTCCAATCATTAACAAACCTACATTTTTTAACTAATGAATTTAATTCAACTTGACAAGTCAAACCAAGTTTGTTTTGTGCCAATTTCTGTTATCAGAATTAATTGTAAATGCAATTCAGTTTTGAAATTTTGTCTCAAATTTGTAAAATACTTCTTTTTGAAAAAAAAAAAAAAAGCCAACTTTAAGGCTTAATATCTCCAAAATAATACTGTAAATATGCTTGATAATGACTGAAGATATAGTCAGGGTGTTCCTCAGGTCAACTGTGCCAACCACTGACAGAAATTATGGAGCAAAGCAATGTTACTGTACAGTAAAAAAATGAGTACTGGGCCCTTTTTGCCTGTTTGAAAAGCTAAAAAAAAAAAAGGAAAACAACAACTTTGAGGCTTAATATCTCCAAAATGGTACATTAAATATGCCTTATAATGATTGAAGATATATTCAAGGTTGTCCTGAGGTAAACTGTACCAACCATTGACAGAGCTTATGGAGCAATTTGATGTTATTGTACAGTAAAAATGGAATATTGGAGCTGTTGCAAAACAAAACAAAAAGCCAACGTTAAGGCTTATTATCTCCAAAATGATACAGTAATCAATCACATTTAGAAATCAAATGTTTCTAAATGTGAAGTCAGTAATGTCAAGTCAGTGCTTGATGTATCATCAGCAGGCGTCGGCGTCGGTAATGGGGCATCGGCGGGTTTTGGGCGGGATCACCAGGCGTTGGGAAGCGTTGGCGGGTGTCCGGGGCTCGTGGCCAGGTGGCGGACGTCACGGCAGGCAGTGGCCAGGTGGGCTCAGTCCCGCAAACGCTGCTTACAGCTTTAATTTTGTATTGCTTTGATAACATTGTTTAAGTTGAGTTTAAATTTACACTATTTGTTTTTCTTAGCTGCTAATTGTTCAAAAATGCTGATGTTAAAAGTGTGTTTGCACAGTAAATGTTATGGGTGTTGTTATTGTCCAAGGCTGCTGTCCTCGCAGATGAGTTTGTGTTGACCCACAAAAATGTCATCTCATCTTCCCCCCCGATCGGACAGGCCTTCTGCTTCTCGTCCCACAAGAGCCGAGTCTAGCCACCTCCCCCTTGAAAAGGCTAGAGGGAAGGGACTTCTGGTTTGGCCATAAAGCGGTAGACTGCGCGACACCAGGGCTCTCGACCGTCCAGGGTAAAAACTCCCTGAAAACTTGAATAACTATTGTCAGATATCATATTAACTACAAAGTGATCAGGGGAACGTTGGAATTGGAAGGAAAACTCCATTCAACCAAAACAGAAACACGGTAACAGACAATATGGCGGAACTACCAGCTTGCTCTGAAACAGAGGGAGATGGCAAAACGAACTCCTCGTGACTAACGACGCGAAAAAGGGCTCGGACATAGAAATTATTAGCAAGGAGATACGGGATTTAAAAACGGAATCAAAAGAAGTCCTTCGCACGTTTGGAGAAACACTGAGGAACGACGTGGAAAAAGACTTGGACGACTTCAAACACGAAATAAATCAACAACTTGCGAAAGTCGTCACCGAACAGGAGCTCCAGACTGGCAAGATCAACGAGGCTGAGTCGCGGATTGAAAAGCTAGAACGTTGGGCACAGGAAGCTAATGACGCTCTGGTCATATCACTGAGAGAACAAAAAGCTCTTCAGGACAAGTTAACTGACCTGGAGTCCAGGCTGAGGAGAAACAACCTACGTTTCTATGGAGTCACTGAAGGAGAGGAGGGAGAATCTGTGGCCAAGTTTGTGGAAGACCTGCTGAAAAGCAAACTGCACCTGCCAGCAGATTTTAATTTCCAAATTCAGAGAGCACACCGCTCATTTGCACAGAAGCCAGCGGACGGTGCCCAACCGAGACCCATCATTGTTAACTTTCTGGAATTTACTACCAAAGAGAGGGTCCTGAGAGAGCTATGGACAAAGAAAATAGAACTGGGGAATAAAGTACCGTCATTCCATCACGATTACGCGACAGAGATGGTCCAAAAGAGAAAGGAGTACAACACTGCTAAAAGAATCCTGAAGGAGAAGGGCATCTGCTTCCAGACGCCATTCACCAAGATGAGGACCCACTGGGATACGGGAACTCGAACCTACAACAGCGCAGAGGAGGTAAAGGAGGAATTGGCGAGACGCGGCCTGGCGGAGAAGACGGCGGTGGCGACGGGTGCGGAGGGGCCTGCGGCACTCGGTGCCCCGCACTACAACGGAGTGGCAGTGCAAGGAGGGATCCTGGAGGGGCTACGCATCAGCAGCGACACGAGCCAGAGAAAAGCTACAAGAGTTTCAAAGATTCTTTGATTAAATTCAGACAATACAGGGAAGAAAGCTGGTAGGGATGTTCTAGTATGACCGGTGTTTTTAGTTGACAAATTATTAAAATTGAATTCCCATGTTAATAGAAAAGAGACTGTGGGAAGTCCGGGTCGCTCCTTTTTTTCTAACGTTGGACTCATTTAGAACGACTAAAATACTCATTGCAGGTTCAAGTGTCATTTCTAAGTTAGGTTAGATTTTTGACTGCCTTCACGCGGGCCGGACAGAGACACGCCGTAGTTTGGCCATGCCTGATCTACAGGAAACACATCTCTCTCAACAAGAGCACGACACACTGAAAAGATTTGGATATAGAAATGTTTTTTTTAGCTTGTTCAGGAAAGGCCCAAAGAGAGGTGTCACAATATTAATCTCTAATTCTATCAGTTTTGAAGTTGTTAAAAAAATAAATGACAAAGAAGGGATATATGTAATAGTCAAAGGGAAATTGGATGATAACTCAGTTACTTTGGTCCAGGGTTGGACAAGGGCTTTTTGAAATCACTGTTTGAGATCATAGCTGTGGAAAGTGAAGGAATCCTAATATGTGCAGGGGATTTCAACATGATTTAAAAGCTAAACTCGACACAACTAATGGCAACAGAAGTCAGACCCGCCTGTCGAAACTTGTCAACGTCTCTCTAGCCGAACTCGGGATGTTTGATGTTTGGAGGGACCTCCACCCGTTACAGAGGACTATTTTTTTTATTAACATTACAGACAGATACAGAATAGAGGAATGTAAAATAGGAAGGACTGACTTGTACTGACACAGTATTAATTACCTTATTATTTGTCTAAATAAGAGGAAGAAAAACACACTTTGGAGATTAAATGTGGGTATGCTAAATAATCCAAAAACACTGGAGGAGGTTAAGAAACAGATTAAATGCTCTATGGAGGAGAACATAGACAGTCCAGTAGACACTACCATACTGTGGGACACAATTAAAGCTGTGATGAGAGGGAGGTTAATAGCGAGGGCAGCCTATCAAAAAAAGACTAGATGTGGCGAGGGGGAGGGTCTGGTGGAGGTGGAGACAAGGTCTCACACGGTGAGACCCGCAAGCACACACTCACACACTCACACACACACACACACACACACACAACACACACAGGACCAAAACCCAAAACAAAAAGGTAACGATCACTGGGGAACAAGATATTAATGAACTAAAAAAGGAAATCAAACTAAAACAAAATCGCTACTCAATAGAAAACCCAAAGTTTCACCAAAATTTCACAACAAAACAAAGAAAAGAAAACCAACCAAAGAAAGTGGTTACGCTAACAAAAGAAACAGACAAACTGAATTGTCTAAACCAAATAAACCAAAATCAAAGGAAAAGTGTCCGCGTTGTGGTGGTGACACCGCTGTTACCCGGCTAGACTGGTGCGGCAATTGATTGCGAGGACATCGCCGCCGCAACAGTAACAGAGGGGAATGGAGAAAACAGAGGAAGACGGAGCGACTGCACCCAGGCAGGGGGTTGAGACCAGCGTCCTTGGGGGGGGGGGCTGCGGCTTTAACAGCCAAGCGGTGAATGCACAACGATCACGCACACACAGCGCCACCTCCCGATGAACGGGCACCCGCCAGGGTTCCTCCTCCGGCTGTGCTTATGGCCCGCTCTGGGATTGCTAGCCGAAATGCTAAGAACTGCGAAGGACAGAGTTCTCAGCGTGGACATGCCAGAGGACAGAGTGCTGACTCCAGCCTGCGCTTCTTTTTAAAAGAGCTGCTTTCACTCTGCACTCTGGCGCAGGTGTAATCAGTGCGTTTACATGCAGAGCTTAATCGGACTAAGCAATAATTCGGTTTTCTCGTCCAATCGGAGTTCTCACCTTGTCCCCCTATACATGCAGCTGAGAAATTTGAATTACTGACGGGAACGTGTCCTCCTTCCAACAGTAGGGGGTGGAGTGAGCCTTTTCAGCTGATCAGCTGCTTTCGGTTGACATATTAAATCATTATGATATAGAATGATAGTTCATAATGTACGTGTTACTTACTTTGCAGATAAGGTGTACCCTATTTCTTGTGCTCATGGTTATCTTAAACGATAACCATGAGACAAGAGCGTTGTTTGCTGTTGGAGGGCTACAACAACACAATGTCTTCGATGCTACGCTTTGTGCCGTCGCCACGGACCCGAAACTCTCGTTCTTGTTGGATGCGGGTTCTGTGCAGACTGGTGGGAGAGTTTGTGTACAGGTTTTGCAAAGGAACGGTGTCTTCAGTTATACACACGCTCATTAAAGTGCCGACCGTGGAGGAAGCTTGTGCCGCTGCACGCCGTTTCCAGCAGAATAACAGCGAAATTATCGAAATGAAAACAAATCAGAAAAACATCTCTTTGCTGTGCTTTTATTTACAAGTTGAAATTCTTCTAACTTACAAAAAATGTGAACGAAAAGGTAGAAATATAAATACGAAGGAATACGTATTTGTTCAGGGCTGCGCAAAGCCGGAGCCCTGCATTTGCTGCGCTACCCTTTTAAAAAGGGTCTCTGTTGTGTGTTATTTTAATATGTCCATCTCTTTTAGAAGAGAAAGCACCGCCCCGGTCTCATCCTCTCTCCAAATGTCAACATTCTTATTCGCGTTTGCCAGGTTGTTTCACGGCGTCTGTTTTGTTAGACAACGTAGTTGTGCGGTGGCGCGTGCGCACTTGCGTTGTCCAGTTAATAGTCCGACTAAGGCGTATACATGGCAGAGAAATTAGAATTCCAATCGCATTATCTGGGTGTCTCAATCGGAGTTCTCCGATTCCAATCGGAGTTCTCAAACTCCGATCATAATCGGACTAAGGCAATAATTCAAATTTCTCTAGTACCATGTAAACGCACTGAGGGACGCAAAGATTGCACTCCGGCGCAGGTGTGATTGATGACGCGAAGGTGGGGGCAAACCCACCTGCCACATAGAGAAGAAGGTTACAAGAAGCTGGTAAACCAATGAACAACTCTGGAACAGCAACACAAAAGCAATGAGGACGATACAGTGTCACAACAAATAATCGGTATCAGAAGGGAAATAGACGATGTCTTGAGGCTAGATGTTGAGAAAAAGCTGAAATTCATTAAACAGACCCACTATGAATCAGGCTGTAAATCAACCAAATATTAAGCAAGAGGAATAAAGGCCCAGCAAGCTTCTCATGCAATATGTAAAATTAGAGACCCATTAACGAAACAGCTACTACTTGAACCTGAAGAAATAGATAGGGTTTTTAAAGATTACTATGAAAATCTATATACCCAACCCACGGCTAAAGAAGATTGTGAGATGAAAGACTTCCTTGACTCATTGGACCTACCAGCCATTGGAGATGAGCAAAATAGAAAACTCATTTCCAGTATAACCAAAAAAAAAAATAGATGCTGCCATTAGCAGGCTTAAAATCAACCAAAGCGCCAGGTAGTGATGGGTTTCCTAGTGAGTGGTATAAAACATTTGGAGAAGAATTAACCCCGATACTCCTAAATTCTTTTAATCTGACTCTGACAGAGGGCAAACGGCCTCCCTCATGGAAAGAGGCTGTCATTCCAGTTATTCCAAAAGAAGGGAAAAATAAGGAACTTTGTGAATCGTATAGGCCCATTTCAATCTTAAATGTTGACTAGAAGATCTTTACTTCAATCATCTCAAAAAGACTTGAAAGTTTGATGCCGGACTTGATAGATGAGGATCAGTCAGGTTTTATAACAGGTAGGCAGACTCAAGATAACATTACACGGGACCGTCTAGGGCTGGACGATAATTCGATAACGATATATATCGATCGATAGACGTGTGCTGCGATAGGAAAAAAAGGGGTGGATAAAAAGTTTGATAGAAAAGGTTTCACTTCCTTTTTCATCATAGCCAATCATGTAGCTTAATATTACGGTCATTTCTTCAACCAACCAATCGCAAACGCAGACCCGGCGGCTCCACGTTGTCGGAGGAATCCGCTGCCAGCGCCAGCACCAAGCAAGTAAAGCAGACCAAACTGGACTTCTTGCAGTAAATACGACAAAGCGTCCAAGCGCCATAAGGACATCACCCATGTAGTAACATGCTTCATAGCGAGGGATATGCTGCCAATAACCACCGTTGAAAAGCTTGGCTTCAAACAGCTTCTCGCCACTCTTGACCTGCGATATGATGTTCCAGACTGCAAGTATTTTTCAAACAAAGCTCTTCCTCGTCTGTACAACGAGTGCAGGGAATCAGTGCAAAACGAGCTGTTAACCGCCACAACTTCAGACCTCTGGTCGAGTGGCACGTTCGAGCCCTATCTCAGCCTATTTTTTTTTAAATAAATAACTAAATAAATAATAATAATAACAATAATAATAATAATAATAATAATAATAATAATAATAATAATAATAATAATAATAATAATAATAATAATAATAATAAAAACAAACAAACAATTCAGTTGTGTTTAAAAAAGGTGGTTGAATAAAAGTTTGAATTTGAATTCAGTGCTCGTGTGTTCTTTATTAAAAGTCTGTCATGAAGTAATAGTATAAAACATCCAGCGCTGCAATTAAAATATGTTTTAAATTTTTTTTGGTAATTATCGATATCGATCAATCTGACTTTTTTTTATATCGATATGCTTTTTTTCTATATCGTCCAGCCCTAGGACTGTCCTATACATAATAGATCAGCTCCAAAAGTTGTTACTGGTGAGCCTTGACTGTGTGAATTGGAGATTTCTGTATCAAGTTCTTGGGAAACTAGGGTTCCAAGAAAAGTTAATACAGTGTATTCAAGGTCTCTACAAAGAACCTACGGCAAGGGGGAGGGTCTGGCGGAGGTGGAGACAATTCTGATGGTGGGTATAAAGGAAAATGGGGGGGGGGGTTGCCTGACAACGCCACCTGGGGAGTTGCACCCTAGGAAATAAACTATAATAAAATTCCTCGGGCTACACAGGTTCGTTACGCTTTGAAATTTAAGGGGACGAGACGGACTTCCAATCAGTCAGCTTTTTTAACAGGTAGGCAGACTCAAGAAGACATTAGACGGGTCCTATACATAATAGATCAGATCCAAAAGCAGGGCCTGCGAGCTGTTACTGGTGAGCCTTGGCTGTGTGAATTGGAGATTTCTGTATCAAGTTCTTGGGAAACTGGGGTTCCAAGAAAAGTTAATACAGTGTATTCAAGGTCTCTACCAAGAACCTACGGCAAGGATAAAGATTAATGGTACTCGTCAAGGATGTTGCCGATGCGCTACATTGTTTGCTATGTTCATTGAGCCGCTGGCACAAATGATCAGACAAAGTAACAATCTAAAAGGAATACATATAGGAGAGCAGGGACATCTAACAGGGCTTTTTGCTGATGATATTATTTTGGTTCTCCAAGACCCGGACAGAACATTACCTCATTTGATGTTGATAATAGAAACCTATGGTAAATACACAGGCAACAAGTTACATGTGTACATGATGCCCTCAATATCAGGCACGATGGAACGAGATAGAGGCCGGCAGAGAAACGACTCTCACACTGGCATTAGTAGGAGACATAAGAACTAAATCAGCTCAACAAAGCCAAAATGAAATTATTAAGCACACACCGACTATCTGGAGTAAGATGGTAAAAGAAAACCATATGGAGGGAAACTACTAATGTGGCCTTCTCTTGATCCCAGATTTCAACCAGGAACCACAGACATTGAGTACAGACGATGGTGAGATAGGGGTATAACTGCAGTATGCACACTTGTTCACAAGGGGGTTTTAAAAAGTTTTGGAGAGTTGAAAAAGGAATTTGGACGAGGAAACAAAGATTTCTTTCGATACATGCAATTAAGAGATTACTATGATAAAATAATCAAACCAACATCATCTGGAGAGGGCAATATAGTGATAGATATTCTGATCGAAGCCTGTAAAAAGAAGAAAGAAGAAAAATCATTTCTAAAATCTATCAGGGCCTTCAGAAACAGAACAGCAACAAACGCAGGATACATCAAAGCCAAATGGCAGAAAGAACTAAGCATGGAAATATCAGAGGAAGGTTGGCGTTCCATGTGGGATGCACAGCATTCATCCACAAGTTCAAAGAAGTGGCGAACAATTGGTTGGAAAAATTTGATCCGTTTCTTCATATAAAAAGTAAGGGTGTCAACGCCGCTTTATCGCCGACAATTTTTTTATCGCGCGATTAACGCACACGGTGCTTTTTGAACCTTTGGCCGCTCCGTAGATTGTGGAAACGGGAAATGAATTGACTCACAGCACACAGTCACACGCTTGCAGCCGGCTTGTAAGCACAACAAAAAAAAGAAAAAGACACTGAGCGTAGGTGAGCACTAGGAAGGACTAACATGGATAAGGCGTCAATTGTAAATGGAAAGTTCCACTTCAAAACCCTGCCAGATGGCAGTCTTGACAGGACAAAAGTGATATGCATTTACTGTAAAGCTGTATTTAGTTTCCACCGGAGTACGAGCAGTCTTACGTTTCACTTGTCTGCGAAGCATACAGCTGACGCGGAGAGCCCTCCGCCCCCTTCTGAGGTAAAGCAAACC
>NW_027466089.1:2745000-2902500 GCF_046127955.1 Nelusetta ayraudi
CCCCAAAGATGTGGACCAGCATCCTGTGCTCTTGTCGGTCCTTTGTAATGTCCCCATCTGGCCACCAGAGGAAGCGTAAGAAGTTTACATCCTGGTTGGAAACTCTTACTTGATGAAACGTTCCCTCAATGTCAGTAATGAATGCTACAGGGCCTTGGCGAAAATGAAGCAGCACACCTAGCAGTGTACTTGTCAAATTGGGACCCTGCAGGAGCTCTTTATTTAATGATGTTCACTCACTTTCAATCTCACAGCCACTAAAAAACCTGATTGTGATTGAGAGGTGCTCAGCAGCCAATCACTGTTGGGAGTCCAGCCTTCAAACACTCCTCCTGAATCCACAGTCACATCTGTGAGCATCTGGAACTTTGGCCCCAATCCTCCACACCACACAACTTGGGATGACAGCGCCACCTACCTGTATCCTTTCAGCAGCCAGTCCATGCTCTGACCCGTTTCCACTGTGGCCTGTTATGTCATCTGGACCGGAGTCTGGATCATCAGTGTCCAGGTTCATGGAATCTGTCAGAGTGCCGCCGTCCTGTGATGTAATGATAGAGAATCACTCTATTTATACTAATGTGCAGAACCGCTAGAGTGTCATTTCTTCACTGCTGTCAGCAACAAGCATTTGGTGTCACACTGGTGTACAACGCTTATGGGCTAATTAATAAGAAATGACATATTTATGAATCACCGCAATGCCCAGATTGTTGCTGCTCATCTGCTGATATGAGCCGTCAACTGTTGCAATATAGAACCACGGGCAGGAAATTACAATTAGTGTAGAGTGTATTATAATTTAAAAGTTTACTTACGGTAGTTCTTTAAAGAATTTAGCAGGGATGGAACAGGCTAACGTGACGACGTCACCTCTAACACGGTAGGAGCTCAACCTGCTGTCACGGCGAAAACTCTGTGTTAGGTCCCGTCTAGGGGGACCGAGACGCAACGTGTGGGACACCTTCCCCCACTGCCAAGCCTCATTAATTTTTCACTGCAGTTGGCAGTTTCAACAAAAAACATTTTATAAATCAGTAAATGAAATAAACAAAACAACTTAACCGGTGGGCAGCAAAGGCTTCAGGGTGGGCCCAGGCCAAAATAATAAACCAAACTCCAACTACCTCGCCTTAAGAACTAACTAAAGAAAGAAAGAGAACCCAAATACAGAAAGGCTAACCTCCCTACATACTTATTAAACAGGAGAAAAGAGGGGACAAAGAAAATGGCAGCCCACCCCTACGGCTGCGTGCTCTAACGCCATTTCAGAAGTGACTAACTGCAGAGTTGGGAGTGGAGGAGGGATGAGCGTCAGGCTGGCTCGACTGCTCCTCCTTCTCAGCCGTGGCGCGTCCAATCAGCAGCCGACATCCAGGACCGCACCTGCAAGGCGTCATCCACTCTCTCACACACACACACACACACACAGACTCAAAGATAGAGGCACCTATACCCACCTGTGGGTCATATCACCCCCTCTCTTAAGAACTAAACCCTATTAACATACCTACAAACAAAACTAAACAAGAAAAACAGCTCAGCTCCCCCCAAATAACAATTCCGCAGCTAGTCCACAATATAATGCATCGGCCAACACATTATCAACCCCTCTTCCTGTGGCAAATCTGGTGATTAAAGTCTTGCAGGAGCGGAGACCACCGCATCTACGAGGACATTATAGTCTGTAAAAACCTGACCCCAAATTAACATCAAAATGGGCACTGTCAGAAGGAGAACCAAAGCTTCTTTCTTAACTTCCCAATATTGACTCTGTGTGCGTGCTGCTTAGTTGTGGCATGTCCCTCTACTTCTATGTCATGGTGCAAAACTGACGTACGGCGGGGGTGGTCAGAAAACAATAGTGGGTGGCTCTCAATTAATTTAACAATATCATGACGGGCTGATGCAGGCAAATGGGACAAAAACGAGCTTAACTTATTCATAATTTCAGAGTTTCCGAAGAAACACCGATTTTTTTTTTTTTTCAATGAGCCCTCCCTCCGCCAATGGGCACGGACGGGGCGGAGGCTCAGGCGACACATTTTTCCGAGCGACGTAACGCCCGGTTCAGACTGGACGCGGAAGCGCCGCGGAAGCGCCACGCTCTTCCATTCGGCGCCCATGTTAATCAATATAGTAGTTCACACCAGGCGCGAACAGGCGCGCGGCTCCCCTCGCGGATCGCGCCATGCATTTAACGTCAGTTCACTGGACGTGGAAGCGGCGCTTCCATTCGGCGCCCACGTTAATCACTGTGGTGGTTGCGCGGCTCGCTGCATGCATTTGTTGTTTCGGCGTCTGCTCTATTTCGTGCGCGAGCCGCGAGCGATCCTCGTCTACAGTACAGGAAGTCGCTCAATAAAAACGAGAAAATCCGGTGAATTTTCAAAATAAACTAATTTCAAAAATAAAAACCGAATGACAAATTCGATCATATATCATATTTGTATGTTATATTTGTCAGTACATTGTATCAGAGTGCGAGAGAGATTAAACACACACACACACACACACACACACACACACACACACACACAAGCACACCACTGTAGCTGGACAGGCGACTTGATAGTGTAACGTCTGCTGTCTGAGGGTCAGCAGTGGCGACGTAAGCAAACGAAGAAAAACACAACGAGAACGGAAAAACAACAAGTAAAACCAAGGCGGGACGGAAGCAACATGCACCGTCGACCGTCTGTACAGGGCGGCTAGCACAATCAAGTGCGGGCGAAGCAGCAGTGTTCCTGCACTTATCTTATAGGACCGAGTTTTGGGCCACAGGTCTTGATCACCAAGCGTCCTCCAGGTGAGGAGAACAACGAGGAGGCTCTGCGCAGCTTTGTGCTAGCAGGCGGCTGTAGTGTGCCGGTGAGGTGTTCAGGAAGCACTGTGAAAAGAACGGACAGGTGAGGTACTACGTACCTATGCTAATAAGCCATAATAATTTAAATGCTAAAATGTCCGCACCTGATCCTCTTAAAACTCGGGCACACAAAGCGGATGTTCAGTGTCCCATTGACCACAGTGGACCACTAAACGAAGCTTTTAAGAAAAATGCGAAATGAAGCAACTGAGAGCTAAAACAACATGCAAACAATGCCACAGTACAGCTTTTCTCAAATGGGTCAATTTTGAAATCATTTTAATCAACGTCTTCATTGATCAGAAGCTTTTTGCAGATTTGGAATTAAAAAAATTTTAACTGCAGGAATCATAAAATCGTCTCATCAGTGACGTTTATAGAGCCATTAAAAAATTAAATATGTGCTGAACAGACGAACGGCGGTGTAAGAGGCCTGTGTGACCAGAAGGGGGCAGCAGAGGACCGACAGCCGCAAGTTCCTCCTCAGAGAGGCCTGAGAAGGTTCTGCACCTTCAGCTCCTCCAGGAGGACCTCAGCAAAGTGTCAGAGTTTGTTGGTTTTTTACCTCGGTCGGCAGAGTCACAGTATGAAGCTTGCAACCAGGGGGCACTGCAGCTCACTCAACACCTACAAGGTTTGAAAAGGAAATTGAGTGGAATTCATCTGCAATGAAAAGAAAAGCACAACTACAGCAGAAAAACTGAACACAAAGACGCACAAAGTTTGAACTACACACTGATTTTCTCCGGACGGGGGCCCCACAGGGCAAGCGAGACCGGACTCATCCCCATGACAGGACCCAGCCCCTTCACCCACCGGGAGGATCGGTACCCAAGGCAGGCCCGGGCACCCAGTGGCCCCCCCCCTACGGACCCAGTATGGCGCATCGACCGCCCCCCTCCACCACCCACCCCCCCAGCCGCCCCCACTGCCCCGGGACCCCCCGGCGCCAGGGGACAGCCCCCCCCCGGCCCCCGAGGCCACAGCCGCACCCCCGTCCCCAACGCCGGCAAAGAAGAGTCCCCCCTTCTTCCCCCTGTGCCCTGTAAAAGAAGAAAATAAATAAATACATACATAAAATAAAAAGATAAAAAATAAAAAATAAAAAATATAAAAAAATAAAATAAAAAGATAAAATTAGATAAACAACCTGTGGCCCCCCGCCCATCACTGTCAGACCCCCGTGTCTCGGGTCGTCGCCGCCCAGCCGCCCCCGACCGGCGCAGGGGGACCACCCGGGCAGCGGCCCGGTCCCAGGATTGGGGGAAGGGGGACTCCGCCGCAAGTGGCGAGGTCCCCATAGGCCCAGCCGGTCTCGCACCCCAGGGGCACCGGACTGCACAGGGCCCATCCAGGGTGGGAAAGATGCCGGATCCCGCCCCCGCTAGCAGGCCGACCCCACTGTGTGTAGGGGTGTCAGTGTGTGTATATGTGCACTTGCTGGTGTGTTGAACTATGGTGCGTTTAAAATGGAGGGGTGGTAAGGCCCTGGGGCAACCACACTGCTGCTGAGCAGGGCGGCGGCCGCAGTGCACGAACCACCCCCCCAGGCCCTAAGTGTCTATAATGCCATTAAGATTGGAGAGGGTCTCGGATGGAGCGGTGGCCGGCCAATGGAGACCCTCATCCAAAGCCCTCGTGACAATGTCAGTGGGTCATTGACTGCGTGGGGGCCAGGTCCTCGCCAACGAGGGTGCAGTCGGTGCCCCATACCAACGGTGAGGAGACCGTACTGGGGGCAGGCCCACCGGGGACCCGGTCGCCGCCCACATCGAGTCCCCCGCGGCGCCCGGCCAGAAGGCCCAAGACACAAATCCCCCGAAACAGAAGAAAATAAATAAATAAATTTTAAATTTAGGGGGAAAAAAACAAAACAAAACAAAAAAAAAACACCTATTATGTGACCAGGGGGGACTCCCGGTCAGGGCGCCCCCTCAGCGACATCGGGGCCGGGGACACCACAGGGATCCAGGAGCCAAAGGGGGCCCACCCCCCACCGCCTGAGGGCCCCGGGGCAGCGGCAGCGACCAGGGAGACGAAGGGCGAAGGTGGGGCAGAAGGCACCACCCGGGCACACAGGAGCGGTAGCCGCTGAACGCGCAGCCCCACTCCAGGCATGCGACCCCACCGCGTACGATCCAGCGCCAGTCCCCAGACACAGGGACCGGACCAGCCCTCCCACCAACAAGGGGCCCCCAGACCAGAGCCAGGGACCCCCCTCCCCCGCCGGGGCACCCAACCCCCGACCCCCCACCAACCCGCAAAGCAGCCCAACCCCCACGCCCAACCCCCCCCCCAGACCGCACCCGGCCCGCGGCAGCACGACCACCGCTGCCCACATCAACCAGCAGCCTCAGCTATTGATTGATTAATAGGATGAAGCAGACATTCCTACCAAGGAGGTGTGGTCTAACGGTAAGTTCCTATATTGTGCAATGTGCAGGTGTTGTTTTGTTTTCCAGTTTGTGAGGATTGTTTTCTTAGCGATAGATAAGGAGGTGATCAGCATGCGAGATTCTGCCTTATCTGATTTGATATCACTGAGGTCCCCTAAGAGACAAAAAGAAGGAGTGGCTGTGATGTTGTAACCAACCTGTGCTGATAGATCATTGCATACTACGTGCCAGAATTTATTTACTGGTGGGCAATGCCATACAGCGTGTAGGTAATTATCTGGGACATTAACTGTGCAGTGTGAGCAGGTCTGAGAGGCGGTCATGCCCATCTGAAACATCTGCTGTCCGGTGTAGTGGATCCTGTGGAGTACTTTAAAATGTATTAATTGTAGAATAGGTTGTTTTATCAGTGAAAAGGTGTTCAGGCAGATTGTTCTCCAGAAATTAGAGTGAGGCTGGAGAGACAGGTCTCTTTCCCACTTAACAATTGGGATAGAAATTGTGCGATCTGTATTTGTAAGCAACTCACTCCAATAGAACTGCACTCGTCCTTCTCTCACAT
Organism: Nelusetta ayraudi; assembly: GCF_046127955.1. Classification (NCBI taxonomy): domain Eukaryota; kingdom Metazoa; phylum Chordata; class Actinopteri; order Tetraodontiformes; family Monacanthidae; genus Nelusetta; species Nelusetta ayraudi. Next base: position 2,750,825 of record NW_027466089.1, read on the forward strand.
TACATTGGATCACAATGACCAAACAACACAACAAAGACAACCCCCGTCGGGTGTGGAGATGAGATTCATGCCCATGGCTAGAAGCAAATCTCTTCCCAATAAATTCATCGGACACACTTCTGACAATACAAAGCTGTGTTTAATTTGGTTTTGTGATGTGCATGTCTCGTCGCCGTAGTCAATACAAGTAAGTGGAGTGGTGAGAGGCTTTCTCTTCTTCGTTCCAGCTGCCCCGACAGAATAAACATATCTCCCACTTTTTTTTTTACACTGGGGAAGTTCTTCTGCACGAAGGAGCGACAATGTTGCCCCGCTATCGGCTAGGAACGTGATATTTTTACCCATAATTCTAAAAGTGACCCGCAGCAGTTTCTCAAAAGCAGCTTCTTTATACAACGTGTATGTGGGAGGAGGCGGCACGTGACGACGCTCTAAACCTGTCAATGGTGCTCAAAATTTGGTCACGTAAATCAACCTCGAACTCTGTGTCAGTGTCAATGCATGTCTCACCGTCAGGCTGAGAGCAATCAGTCGAACCTAAATCATTGTCAGAAGAAAAATCATCATCAACATGTAAATCAGTATACGTTTCCGAATAATCAACATCAGAATATGAATCAGTGTACGTGCAGGGGAAAGGGAAGTTAGAGGGGACAGCAAGCATTTCTTCATTGCAAGAAGCGTGTTGCATGTGTGTGTGTGCATCACTTCCCTGCGAAGACGCTGTAGGCCGGGGGTCCGTCTCGCCGGGTCCATGCCGTGTCCCGCACTCCACTCTCCCCCCTCAGCTGCTCTGAGTTGGATCCTCTTTTCCGTCCCTCGCGATCACTCTCTTGGCTGCGGTGGGCATGGTTCTGCCCGCGGTGTCTTCCTTTGTCAGGGCATTCTCTGGCCCAGTGACCCATTCGGCCGCAGATGTGGCACGCCCCCTTTTCGCCTCTGTCTCCGCTAGTTGCCCTTCGTCGGTTGTCGTTGTTCCTGTAGGGCCGTCTCGCCGTGTCACTGAGGTGCTTCATCATGGTGAGGGAGGCACGCTTTATCTTCTTGTCCTCTGCATCGCTGGCCTCCTGCAGAAGTCTCTCAGCGTGCACTGCATGACGTCGGACCTCTGTCAGCCGGGCATCTTCAATCCCCACGCAGCAGCTTGTGTTAACTGCTTTGGCGATCTGGGGGAGCAGCCCTTGTCTGAAAGCAGTGATGAGGCTGGCCGTTTGGTTGACGGCAGTCCTGATGAACGTGGCGACGATGCGGCGTCGGTGCTGGAGTGCGCAGGGTTGTACGGTGGTAGCGTTGGATGAGGGCATGACGAGGGTGCAGGCTGCCTTGCAGCGGACTTTGCTGCCGCGTCAGCTCTGGCGTTGCCCTGGGAAACAGGGTCACGAAGGTTAGTGTGAGCAGAACATTTACACACTGCTATTTGGGAGGGCAAAAGTATGGCTCGCAAGAGGTCAGCAATAAGCACATGATTTAACACCGGCTTCCCGTCTGACTTGAGGAAGTCCCTGCATTTCCACAGTGCCCCAAAGTCATGAACGACACCAAACGCATAACGGGAGTCTGTATAGATTGTGACAGACTTGCCCTCTGCAAATTTACACGCTTCAGTTAGCGCAACCAGCTCTGCCCCTTGTGCTGAGAGGTGACATGGAAGGGAGTCAGAGCAGATGACCTCCGAGTCGGAGACAACTGCGTAACCAACTCTGTTGGCGCATTTGTCGTTCCGGAACGCTGAACCATCTGCGTAGAAAACAAAATCAGCATTAGCAAGGGGTTCGTCAGGTCAGGTCAGGTCGGGGGGAGAAAATTGTATCTAGCTCTGCTATGCAGTCGTGTGTGGGTGGGGCACGTTCAGTGCCCTGGTGTGGACAGCAGCGTTAACTGCTCTCAAATGTTGAACAAACCTCCAGTCATCACGTTGAGGAGGAACTCTGGCCTTTTTTACAGGGAACATGGGCGTGCGCACTGGCGAGTCGGGGCATGGGACAATGACACCTGCTTCGAGAAGAGAATCAAAAACAGGAGTGATCCCTTCAACAGCTTCTGGCTTCAGAGGATATTGTGGCTGGTTGGGCCGAATATCACTTTTGGGTGTGATCTTCACCGGTTCGGCACCTTTGATCAGTCCCACATCGTATTTGTGAGTAGCCCACAGTGAGGAGGGAACCTCACTCAGTTCCTTGGGCAGCTGCGATGTGTCAGTGAAACATGCAAAACTCGTGTTGTGGCGCTCGCTGTCACGTGTCTCTGTCAGGTGCAGACAGCGAAGAGCCTGTGTTTCCAGTGGAAAATCAGTCTTATGCACATTCAGGGTGGGGGAGTAAAAATGTCCCCGCTCCTTTCGGTGCCAGTCTTTGGTCGTCAGGCATTTTGTCAAAAACGGACCTAGGTCCTTCCACTCATTGCCTGGACTCTTGGAAAGTGAAATGTGTGGGGTAGACCCACGGACAGAAAAAAAAGAAATGCACTCTGCTCTGGTGTGAGTGAAACAGAGGCAACGCATCGTTGGGGGCCCCAAAACAACGTAGAAACAAAGAGGTCATCATTCACGCTTGGAAAAAAAAAAAAAAAAAAAAACTGACTCTCAAACACACTGTTTCTTTCACGAGTTGCACTGCAAATTGGGAGCTTTCATGAAGTGAGCATCACCCGGCACCTTATCGTTAGCCGCCACTATCAATTCTTCTGGGGCCTCGAGGGGAAGCAACCACTGATAGACATGCAAGAGAGGCTTAGGAATTTGAGCCAAGGTCGAGGAAGATAACGACCTGGCAACAATCAACCCGTCGGGGGTGGAGATGAGATTCATGCCCATGGCTAGAAGCAAATCTCTTCCCAACAAATTCATCGGACACACTTCTGACAATACAAAGCTGTGTTTAATTTGGTTTTGTGATGTGCATGTCTCGTCGCCGTAGTCAATACAAGTAAGTGGAGTGGTGAGAGGCTCTCTCTTCTTCGTTCCAGCTGCTCCGACAGAATAAACATATCTCCCACTTTTTTTTTTACACTGGGGAAGTTCTTCTGCACGAAGGAGCAACAATGTTGCTCCGCTATCGGCTAGGAACGTGATATTTTTACCCATAATTCTAAAAGTGACCCGCGGCAGTTTCTCAAAAGCAGCTTCTTTATACAACGTGTATGTGGGAGGAGGCGGCACGTGACGACGCTCCAAACCTGTGAATGGTGCTCAAAATTTGGTCACGTAAATCAACCTCGAACTCTGTGTCAGTGTCAATGCATGTCTCACCGTCAGGCTGAGAGCAATCAGTCGAACCTAAATCATTGTCAGAAGAAAAATCATCATCAACATGTAAATCAGTATACGTTTCCGAATAATCAACATCAGAATATGAATCAGTGTACGTGTCTGCAGGGGAAAGGGAAGTTAGAGGGGACAGCAAGCATTTCTTCATTGCAAGAAGCGTGTTGCATGTGTGTGTGTGCATCACTTCCCTGCGAAGACGCTGTAGGCCGGGGGTCCGTCTCGCCGGGTCCATGCCGTGTCCCGCACTCCACTCTCCCCCCTCAGCTGCTCTAAGTTGGATCCTCTTGCCACACACAAAATGATACTAATAATAACAAAATTAGACTTGTACCTCAGTGAGTACAAGCAAACGCAACCAAAAGAACAAAACAAAAGCAAAAACAAAAACAAAAAAAAAAAAACAAACACAAAAAACAAAACAAAAACAACAAAAAAAAAAAAAAAAAAAAGAAAAAGAAAAAGAAAGAGAAAGGGCACCCCCCACCCCGGTACAGCACTAACACTAGTGCGGAAAAACGAGAGAATTATAGTCTGGTCAGGTACAGGGAAAGCTCATCTTATAAGTTCTTTCAGCGAGTCAGCTGTTTCCCGCCAAATGTTTATAGTAGCCTCACTAGCACCGTTAATTCTAGCAGTTGACATTTCCAAGTAAATTACATCTAGGAACGTAAATACCCATTGTCTGATGGAGAGTGAATGGGGAGGTTTCCATCGCATTGCAACCAGCTTCTTAGCAGCCGTTAAACCGGCTAGTACAATGCGTTTTTTAAGCCTAGTAACATTTATCACTGATAGATCGATTAGCAGAAGGACAGGTATAGTCACTGGAATGGTTACTGATACTAAGTCAGAGAGCTTGGGTGCCACCTCGGACCAGAACTTTGAGACTGGGGGGCAGTTCCACATCATATGTAAAAAGGTGCCAGAGACTTTCAAAGAGCATAAGGTACACAAGGGATCAGCTATCAACTTCATACAGTGGAGTTTGCGAGGAGTTAAGTATGTTCTGTGTATGTAGTTAAAATGGATCTGCTGATGGTCCGGATTACGAGAGGCCTCCTTAATATGCGTCCAAACTTGTGACCAAGCAAAATCTGTGGCCAAATTGGGGTAATCACGCCTCCATATTCTATCGAGTGGTAACTCAGAATAAGAGGCCTCTAGAAAAAAATAATAAAGTAAAGATACTGTACCTCTGTTTTTGCTTCGAGTAACAAGTAATTTGTGTAGTGGGTGAATAGGTAATGCTTGTCGCACCGGGGCACCATGGGCTTGTAAAGATGACCTGAGTTGAAGGTAGAAAAAGAAAGAGTGTGCTGGCACATTATACCTGTCTCTAATGTCCTGAAAGGTACACAGCCCAGTGTCACAATAAACATTCATTAGAGTGCGAACATTACTGTTGGCCCAGACGGAACGAGTGTATCACAAACTGAAATAGGATGTACAGAGGAGGACTGACGAATCATTTGAGCGAGTGGCTCAAGAGAAAGTGCAAAGAGTGCCGGGCTCAAGGGGCAGCCCTGACGGGATGATCTGGTGACTGGGAACAGTGTGGAGGAGAGTTGGCCGGTGAGTACCATGGCTGAGGGGTTTGAATACAGAACCCTTATCATATGAATAAAGCCTTTACCAAAACCCATTTTTTCTAAGACCGCCCACAAAAATGACCACTCTAGCCTATCAAAGGCTTTCATAGCGTCAAGGGAAAGCACTGCTGCTGGATCTTTTTAGCCTGTAGCTGCATCAATTATATGAAGAAGTCGTCTGACATTGTCTGAAGCTAACCTTGATTTTACAAATCCAGTCTGATCGCAACTGACTAACGTCAGCATGTGATTCTGAATGCGCCTGACCAACACCTTTGCATATATTTTAAGATCAGCATTTAACAAACTGAGTGGTCTATAACTACTGCAGTCTGCCGGATCCTTGTCCTTCTTCAGGAGTAAGGATATTAGGGCTGCGTTGACGTCCCTCGAAAAACTGCCTTTATCTATAGATGTCATTATCATGTCAAACAGTAGCGGCCCCAGCTCATCCCAGAATTCAACATATACCTCAGGGGGTATTCCATCAAACCCTGGTGATTTATTTCTTTGCATGTCGAGAGCTGCAGCTTTAAGCTCTTCCAGCGAAATAGGTACATCAAGTCGCCCAGAGTCAGTTATTGGCAATTGTGGTAAATCTAATTGAGTGAGGAATTTCTGACACCTATCTTTATCCAAGTATATCTCTGATTGGTATAAATTGGAATAAAACTTGCGAAAGGTCTCATTGACCTGCTTAGGGTCAGTCACGATTTGGCCTGTTGTAGACTTGATTGAAGGTATGTCAGCAAAGTGTCCGTTAGCCCTTATTTTGGAAGCCAGGAGGTGGCTGGGTCTAGACCCCTGAAAATAGTAACGCTGCCTGGTCCTCTGCATCAGGAATTCTGACTCTTGTTTTAAAATATTGTTTATTTCTTTTTTGACGACCTCTCGCTGGGATTCGATCTGTTGAGAATAGTTACTTTGTAAGGCTGCATCTAATCTAGCCAGGTCGACTTCCAAAGCTTGTAGCTTAGCTGTTCTAGCCTTGCGCAAGTTTGAGGCGAAGCAGATAGTATTACTTCGTATAAAACCTTTAACTGCGTTCCACAAAATTCTGGAGTCATCGACCGAACCTAAATTGAAGCCCAAAAAATCCTTCAACTGAGACAAAAACTGGGTTTTATAATCCTCATTCTTTAGCAGGGTGATATTAAAACGCCACCTAGCAGCACGCTTTGAAAAGCAGCCCAACGTCACACTGCAAAGTACTCCTTTGTGATCTGATAAGGCAATGGGTAGCAATGAGGCATCAGTAATGTTCCGAAAAAGTTGTGGTGAAGTAAAGAGAAAATCTATCCGTGAGAATGATTTATGTCTGGCTGAGAAAAAGGAATAGTCTTTCAAAGTGGGGTTGAAGGAGCGCCATACATCTGTTGGACCAAGAGTCTCGACCCAGGATTGCAAAGCTGCAGTTGCTAGCTGTTGATCTTTGGAAGCGTTCAAACTAGATCGATCGTCCGTATGCCTTACTGCATTCATATCGGCCCCTACTATGAAGGAATATTCAGCCAGTTCTAACATTTTCTGTGTGAGTGTGTCATAAAACTCCTTGTCAAATTTGTTTGGAGCATAGGCAGAAACAATAGCTACTTTCCTTCCATATAGTTCCACCTTGGCTACTACAATCCTTCTCGCAGCGTCCGCCCATACATCCAGCATCTTTATTTTGAGACTGCGCTTACAAACAATGGCTACACCTTTACTTTTTGACCCTGCTGAAGAGGAAGCAATTGTGTGGTAAAATCTGTTGGCCATGCGACCAGAGTCTCTACTTAAAAGGTGCGTCTCCTGTAATAAAGCCAAGTCGATTTTCCGTCGACGCATAAACGCAAGGACACTAGTCCTCTTGTGTGGTATATTTAGCCCGTCGCAATTCCAAACCAAGATAGATAACTCACTCATCGGTGTATGCTAAATTCAGAATTATCAACCAAATACCCAACCGTAATTTGTATTGTGGAGGCTTCGGTAAACCGATCAACTGGCATGTTTGCATGTTAAAATATACAACTCTCTCAATTGGCAGTTGAAGTTCAGCTCCTGTTTCCCACAGTATGATATGAACGACCACATCCACTTCCCACCCAAAATCCCCTGATGGTGCCAGATAACAAGGAAAAAAAACAAAGAAAGAAAACAAAAACCCTGAATAAACAATAAAACTTAAAATGGCTAAACCAAAATAAAAATAAAACTTTACATATTGATCCGTGATCTAGTATGGATATGGGCCGCGAGGGATCAAACCTAGGCCACAAACCCAGCAATTAACAAAACAGAACCGTTGTGAATAGGGCAGATTAGGCTTTCTCTAATAATGTGAACTCAAGGGCTAGAAGACAGATAAAGAGAAAGCGTATAAACACCATATATATATTATATATATGATTATACATATATAAAAATGAAAAACAACAGAAACTATGACCAAATCTGTGTAATTAGCTAGCTCCAGGCACACAGCAGGTGAGCAAAAACATGCCAGAGAGGGAAACAATGCACTTAAAATGAACGGCGAAACATCAATTAAACAGAGAAAGGAAAGCAACTAGAATCTGTCACCTACTGTGAGTTAACAAACCGGTAACGTTGAGGTAGAAGCTCCGGGTGAAGTTCAGAACTGTAGTCCAGACGCCGAGTAGGATGAATCATAACAAAGCAGACACAATTATCCAACAGTTACGTTGGAAGGACCGGGATCCGAGTCGTCATTCTCTGCCGCAGGAGAGGCTCGTGGCATCGGTAGGGACCTTATGAATTCTCGGCGTCGTCAGCGGAATGGAAGACCTCCGTTTTGCCGGCAGCTTTGACTTTCAATGTGGCGGGGTAGAGCAAAAAGAACTCCACGCCTTTGTTTCTGGCCGTGTTCATGGCTTGGGTAAAAGCTTGTCGTCGCTTGACAATGTAGCCGCTGTAGTCAGGTGAAAACCGAACCGAGCGACCATTCACTATGAGCCGGGATTTCTTGGCTGCGCGCAGGATGAGTTGACGTGAAGTGAACCGGAGCGTGTTGAAGATTCTCCATCCATAGTACTCAGGGTCGGAAACCACTTCGGCAACGAACTTGTGAGGAACTGGACCGCGTTGGACCCTTCGGCCCCTTCTGGCAGCCCGACAACGCGGCCATTGCAGCACCTGCTCCGGTCCGCCATGTCGGCCAGCTTACGTTGCACCATCTCCTGCACAGCTAGCTTCCCGCGGTTACCTTCAACATCCGACCGAATTTTCTCCAGTTCCAAGTTAACGGAGCCAATATTCTCGTTTAAAGAAAGCAAGTCTGCTTTAATGGAACCTAATTTCGCCTCTGTGTCTTCTGCCACTTGCTGGAGTTTGTCGAAGCGTGTCTCCAGAAACGCACGTTGTTTTTCAAGTACAGCTTCAGCAATGGCCTCCATGTCCGACATTCCCCTCATCTTAACCGCAAGACTCGGGTCAAATTTCTTGCTTGAATCGGCCATTCCACGATTACAGCTAGTCATGTGTTCAGATTGAAAAAAAAAAATATTGTTACAGCGGTGAAAAACATTAAAAATAGCAATGCTGGGTTGAGCAGGATCGAACTAAGCGGCCATCTTGTCCAGCTGATCAAGTGACTCTCCCACCTACAAAATAGTTGTATAAAAATAAAAAAAAACCCAAACAAACATAAAAATGCTAAATAAATTCATGAATATTCTTGTTATTGAACTATGGATCATGTAATTACTTGATATTGATAAAACAAAGTGGCGATGACATTCATGTGTTCAAATTTGTTTGTCACAGCAGATAAACAAACCTTGGGCCAGCGGTCCAACACAGTTGCCAGTAGCGCAGCAAAATCCTGGGCGGAGTCTGTTACAAGCCCGTGTTCAAGGTTGTTGCCCGGGGCGAGAACACAAAACCATCCACAAGTGGACAGAGATGTGAGTCTCCCACCACCAGAACACTCTGCGGGAAGAGAAATTGCGTTCGTAAGACAGAAAAATAAAGAAACTTGTGGCTTGACAAAATCACGACCCATACCTTCTTGTCTGGTTGCTGGGCCTTAAGAACGAACTTGCACTGTTTTGTCAGTCAGGAGCAAAACGGCCCATCTTCGCACCCAGGTCGCTGACCAGTACCGCGCCCTGTGTAAATTGACAAAAAAGAAAAATCTAAATATGTTTTTGTAAGATTTATTTGGAATACAACATAACAACACAGGCAGAACATGAAATCATGAACGTGGAAGTACTCACAACATTCAAAGTCCTTCCGAGGTGGAAAAGGTGTCCAATCCCGTTTTTGCTCCAGGCGTCGTTTCATGGCCAGAGAGCGACGGAATGCCTTGGTGTTCGGCATCTGAACAATGAAATGAAAGATTGTGTCATTTTCAATGAAAGACAATGATAACACAAGTTTACAGAAAAAAGTGATGTTTTCTCGCACACAACATCAAAACACAGAAAGGTTTCTGTACCTTTGCAGCTGGAGACGATGAGCTTAAATCAAAAAAGCAAAAGAATATGTGTATGTGTACTCTTGGACCCTAACCCTAATGCCATACAAGTCTATGGGGTGAAATTTCAACTTTGTCCTAGAGATACGGGGCCACTTGCTTTTTCATCAGGAGCCCCCAAGAAGCGCCCACGCCAAATTTGGGGCTTCTAGTACTTGGAGAACCCCGAAACCCTAACCCTAATTTCAGATAACCCTAGTTTCAGCCTTATTGTTAACCCTAATTCAATGCAAGTCTATGGGGTGAATTTTCAACTTTGTCCTAGAGACAACCCTTACTAACCCTTACTTTGTTCCAACCCACCCTCCACAAACCTGGCTGTCCAGTGCAGAAGTCAAAGTGAGAGAGAGAACAAAAAAGGAGGAGGGCCTGTGACGCCGCTGCTGATTGGTTCGTTGGTCGGTTGAATGAGCCAATTCTAGAGCTCCCCTCGGAGTCCACACACTGCAAAATATATCTAAGAAATAAATACTTAATTTGAGAAAGAACAGGCTAGAAACAAGTCAAATTATCTGCCAATGCAGTAAGATATTTAGACTTGGTAAGATTTCTTAAAATAAGACGATATATCTAGGCATTTGAAGAATGTAAAAACTCTTGAAATAAACAGTAAAGCACTCATTCCAAGGACTGTACTAAGTCAAATAAACTTGATACTAGCTTCTCAATTCTTTTTTCACGTTTGCTTCTTTCTTAATTTGAATGAAAAGATATTAAAACCAGAGGTACTAACAGTGCAATTCTTCTTAATTTAAGTGTTCACAATATTAGCTTTTTTTTTCCTCAAAATGAGACAAAGCATCCACCCCCCCTACACCCACTCCCCCCCCCAAAAAAAATTATTAAGCAAACAGAATTAATATTGTTAAAAACTATTTATTCACTTAAATTGCTGACAGTGCCTTCACTGCCTTGTAATAAAAACGTCACTAAGGCATTGCATCTTAAAACAATCTCAAGCAATCATTTCTAGAACGCAAGTAATGTTTTGTTGTTACAATATTCACCGTCATCATTATTGAACATTGATTCAGATTCCCTGACACTCAGTTACACAACAAAAAAATAAAAAAACAGTATGGGGACAGCATATAGTGTTGTGTTCCTATCACCACTGATAACATGTTTGTTCCAACAGACTCCCACCCAACCTCAAGTTACAACTACCAGGGGAGTGTATCGCTACCTATGCCTTGTACACAGCTCTACTCCCCAATAAAATCTTTCCATTCTGCCATGGTCTTTTTTGTATGAGGCTGTGGTGTCTCACTTATGGATAGTGTCCTGTAGCACTTCTGTCTGAATGACAGAGAGAAGGGTTGCCACACACTTTTGGATATGTGAGGTGCAGGGCATAGTAGTAATCCATCAGATGAAGCAGACCGTCACTCAAGTCTTCCTTGGCAAGCGTGGTGGCGGGAGTGGCTCCAAGACAGATGAGACAGCGGGTCCCATCAAACAGCAACACAGGGGTGCAGAAAGACCTCTTCTGCGAGTACATTGTGGGATCTTCTGTTGGCTAAAGAAAAAGAAGAAGGAAACGCCACATCCATGCATGGAACTATGAAGTGTTGAATGTGAGAAAATGCGAACACCTGAATGACATGAAGCAGTGCCTCACTGGCATGTCCCAGCTTCTTCGGTGGTGGACTTGGTGAAGGAAAGAGTGTGGGGAGTGCCCTGAGCAGCGCATGGAATATTCCACTGGAATAGAAGAAATCAACTTTGAGTTCAAAGTTAGTCTTCCTAAAAATGAGTCTTATTAGGTTTGTGTTGATCACAAAAAAAATCTTATTTTTTCAGCATGAAGAGTATTACCATTCTGCATCTATTCATTCAGCGCAACATAAACCATCCTATGTCCAAGGAAACAGCTACACAGTCAATTAGAGACACAGCAAAATGACTCACCTACATCCAGCGTTATGCGTGGCTTCATCACTTCATTTTTTTTCCAAACACCATAAAATTACACATTGGTGCAGAAGTCTTCCCATCTCTTTTTTTAGTTCATCAATTAATTTTCTGTTGCCCTTATCCAGGATGCGCCGCAGCTCATTCATCACCTATAATGCAAGTCAGTGTTAAAATCTGCAACAATGCTTGCTTTTCATCATAAACCAAAACAAGTTAATCACTTACACGATAAAGATCCTTGACACATGGATATGCATCCAGGATCTTTGTTGGCCTTGTGCTGTTCTTTCAGAACATCACTATCAATGAAGGATCTTCTTGCTTGAAACTGCAGGTCAAGAATTTGGGAGACAGCATCTTGGTTGGGTTTTGGTTTCTTGTACAGCTCCTGCAGGGTCTGATAATGTCTGGCCTGTGCTGTCAGACACAAAGGTGCAATGCAAATTATCTGAACTTTAAATATCAAAAAAATGCAAACCTGAGTAAATAGAATAGTTAAGGCCAAATCAAAAGAAAAAAAAATGCCACAATATATAATATAAAACATTTAAATGGTGGAAATAAAATAGTGGTAATAAATATTGTCAGATGAAATAAAAAATGTATAGCTTTTCATACAAGGAATTTATTAGTATTATTATCATTAGGCTATTATTATTATTCTTTGACTGTGTAATGGAAAATTGTACGTAAAGGCCTTAAGCCTGCCTCCTGACTTCTCTGCACATGCTTTGGAGTGTTTTTTCATATCTTGTCTAGTAGCGTTTTTCATATCTGTCTGGTTTCTGTTAAACTTTCCACTTCTTGCCCTCTCAGTTGACCTGGGGAAGTGAGCATGCACTCTGCATGAACTTTTTGTCCTGTTACTATTCATACTACCTTATATGTACATCACACGTGTTTATGTAATCATAAGTGTCCATTTTTGTCTGTGGCTAAAGGGCAACGAAAGTACTTTGTTCTGTTAACCTGCCCACGGGTGTCTGGGTGGCCAGAGGATGCAGATACCCCTCTAGCGCCACTTCTGTAAACGGTTCAACCTATATAAGATGTACAAGTTTGTTCCTTCTTTGCAAGACCATGCAGACACTTGCTGTGTGTGTGTGCTTGCCCTGAGCTCAGTAATAAAGATGCAAAAGACCTCTGCATCTCCTCGTTGATCTTTAGTATTTTTTCCACAACAATTGTCAGTCTGCCTGCCTTCATAGGATTCATCATGGCTTAATTGTTACCTTAGTTAGCTGTGTTAGCCCCTACAGCAGACCTGGGCAAAGTACGGCCCGCGGGCCACGTCTGGCCCGCTGTGTGTCTCTGTCCGGCCGCGTGAGGCAGTCATAAATTATGCGATCTACCGGTCGATCACGAAGGTAGTTTGCCTGCATCACATGGAGAGATAGAGTCGGGAAGATACTTCCGCGGGTCCGCTGGACTTCAGCGCTATTTCCCAAAATAACTCTTCTTCATGTTGTCTGGTGGCAATCCAGTACTGCACATTATACTCAGACCTGGGGCCTGTTGCACGAAACTCGGATAAGGGATTAAGCCGGGATATGTTGGTCATCTTGGATGAACTTATCCATGATCCGGTTGCACAAAAGTAGGATAGGTCGAAGAGCAACATGTTATGGTATAAGTTACCATGGAGATTTATTCTGTGGAGTGAACCTGCTCCAGACCAGGCTAAATTCTAGGATGTATTTAACAATCACCGCCAACGGAAACTAATTGTTATTCCACTGAACACTGCACATTGTTACCACATTCAACTAGACTCACTGGCATTATTTCAACGTTTGGAATAATTTAATGATATTGTTTTAACTTTTGGAATCATTTAATTTCAATCATTATAGAGAAATTAGTTGAGATAATGTTGCAATCATTTGATAATTTGTTACATAACTTACACTTTACCACGCATCATATATAAAAATAAACATCCCATATAAACATGAATACACTTCAAAGAGTAACATGAGGTTCTTGTTTGTGACAGTGGACGGTCCTGTCACTATGCCTCCAATAATTGATCATGCACCCTGGCTACTTGACCAAATGGTTAGTGCACATGAGTATCACCTGGGAGTCTGGGGTTGGAAGTAGAGATGCACCGATCCAGTTTTTTCACTTCCAATACCGATATCTGAAGTTTAGTATCGGCCGATACCGATCCGATACCGATACAGAAAAACAGCACTGAATCACCTAACAAATGATGTCTTGTTGTTTAGAAAAAAAAAAAAAAAATTTGCAAGGCAATGTCAGACTTTCCTCATTTTCTAAAAACAAATAAAATGATCCAGATGTACTGAAAACCTTATTTAATACTGTGTACCAGTACAGTAATTCAAAATAAACAAATAGCTTCTCTAGCTTTGTCAAAGTCAAACATGAAAAGAAATATATAATAAATATCTCCCTGTTCAGTCAGTGCAATTAGGAATTCAAAGTGCAATGTAAAATAAATAGTAAAGGAGCTGAAATTGAGAAACAAAACAATAGATTCATGAGCTTGAATGGCAGATGTTCAAAGTAAGCAGCAATCAGCTATAGTGTAGTGCAATTGTGCAAACAAAACTTTAACACCCATTACAAAACCAGATGAATAACAGAATAGCTTCAATAGCTTGGTAAAAAATAAAATAAAAAATAAAATCAGCTGTGTTTTTTTCCCCACATGCAACGGCATCACTCACTGCGCGCTGTGAGAGAAGTCCCTCGTTGACTACCAGCTGCATTGTATGTGCGATGCAGCCCACACACTACGCACTGCCATGTTGTCCATCGCCTTTCTGATGTTGCTGGCATTGTCCCTCAGAATCACATGGACTTTGCTCAACAGAATTTGCCACTTGTCAAACATATCCTTCAGGCTCGCGGCAGTTGCGTCGCTCGTGTGTGACCCACTAAAGTTTGCTGCATTTAACATTGCACTGCGTGGAACGAAACTCATCCAGCCAGTGTGCTGTTAAACTCAAAAGCGACACGGGGGAAACGTCGGAGCTCCAGATATCGGTTGTAAAGCTACCGTCCACTATGTGCTTCGGAACATTAACGGTGCAGATATTGCACGTAGCCGTGGAGTTTGATGGCTGAGGTAATGTAAAGTAGTTCCAGACGGCGGATCCTTTCGCTCGCTCCACTTTGAAAACCGCGCCAACCGCACGGCCGCTGCTCTGTCGCAGACGTCACTCGCATCGCACAGCATAGAAATAGACAGAAGGGAACTGCTCCTATGGATCGGGCCATTGGATCGGCTCATTGTCACCGATACCCGATCTAGAATTTTATTCAATATCGGATCCGATATCGATCCCTGTATCGGATCGGTGCATCCCTAGTTGGAAGCCTGCCCAGGCCCTTTGCGTCTTGCCACATTTATTGAGGTTTCTATTTACACCTCACAAGCTGCAAATCGTTTTTTTTTTTTTTCAATTCAATGTCATTGTGATATCTACTACCTTAAAGAATAGATATTTCAACTGTTCCCTGTTCTCACGTTTTATTACCATAAAGTGTTTCAATATTTCTGAAAAGTAGCATTTCATGGTACAATAAGTGCATTTCTTCTAACCTAATGAATGATCAATCATAGCACCAAGGTAGGATTACAGATAAAAAAAACTTTCATCTCTTTTTAGGTCAAAAGGTGCATACATGAAACAAACAGACGGCATCATAATTCAATTGACCGTTATTTATTTTAAGATGTGTCATGTTCTTGGAGCTGGGAGAGGAAAGGAGAATAATTATTATTACATTTTTGTTCCAGTCAGCATACAGTGTGCATTGAAAGCATGACTCAGCTCTAATTCAAGTTTTTTTCTTCTTCTTTTTTTTTTCTCCATTTCAAGGTTGAGTTTTCTTATTGTTTTCCTTTTTATTTCGGACTCTTATAAAATGTCTGCAGTCTTCACCTTCTTGTATTGTATGCCCAAATCAGCCAGTTGCATTTGCTGCTGTAGATGCTGGGCATACAATTGTCTGATAACTTATGAGTTCTGTTAACCCATGACAATTAGCACAGTGGCAATTTTGCATAATGGAAATTTTACCTTCCATTAATTCCCACTATGTTGCCAGGATGGCTCTCTCCATACACAGCATCTGGGTCCTGTTACACAAATGAAATTTTGTGTGGGCACCAAATGATGCTAAAACAAAAGGTGAGCAGGCACCTTCTGCATACAACGTACACTTGTGTATCTTAAATATTAGTTAGGGTTACCATTTTGCAGGATGTTCTTGTATTTTATTGCATAACTTTTTTTTTAAGCTCAAACTGACATTCAGTGAAGTCGTCTATTTATCATTGTTACGGTTTTTTGGAGCTACATTTACACAATTTCACTCACATCTGCAATAAATTCCACCAACAATTTCAACTGGCTCGTAGTCGGAGTACTATATCCGGATATGATTATTATTATTAACTATTATGATCGTAATTGCGGTTGTTCCAGCGGAGGAGTGAGTTCGTATTAATAATTCATAAGGGATACTTTATGACAAAAACTGATTTATGGCTTTGACCTTTGATCTGCATATGCACCTGGAAATATGAACGGGAGGGGCTAGGTGGGGGAGGGGATTAAGAAGGGATTAATAAGGGGAGGGGCTGAGTGTGTAGGGAGGGGTGCTAAGTGGTTCTGGAGGGGGGTTGTTGATAAAGATTTATGACTATTTATCCTGGGAACTTGGAGATGGAAGTGTGGTTGGGAGGGGCTGAGTGGATCTGGAGGGGGGTTGTCGATAAAAGATATATGACTTTTTCAATCTGGGAATTTAGAGAAGGAAGTGTGGGTGGTTGGGGGGATGATGGCGTGTCAATAAAAGATATATGATTTTGTAACCTTCGAACCTCAGAGAGGAAAGTGGGGTGTTGGGTTGTGGGAATGGTATGTGTTGATCTGTGTCTGTGCTTATCTGTGTGTGTGTGTGTGTGTGTGCGTGTGTGTGTGTGTGTTTGTGTGTGTGTGTGTGTGTGTGAGTGTGTGCTTGCGGGTCTCACCGTGAGTATATTAGGCTGCTGCATAGAAGGCTACCTACACTGCAGCATAAGGTAAAAGAAAAGTAGTGGAAAAGATGATGATGAGCGTTGAAGCGGTAACTGGGACCCCAGGCATCCCGACGATGATAAGCGAGACGCCCGTCAGCGTGTTCCAGGTCCGGCCGGGGACGCCGGGGCCCCTCGGAAGAGTATGTGGTTTCTCAGGCGGACGCAGGTCCCTCCGCCCGAAGAGCTGAGAGAGAGTCGTCCTTTGGAGCCGTTTATGCCTGGAAGATGGGGGTACGTGTTCCGCTACGAGACGGGGGAGCTGCATCTGTACCAGAGCAAGTTTGGCCATAGAGAGGAAGTGTGGATGTGAGGGGTTTGGTGGTGGGTGTGTGTGCTTGTACACTTTGTTTCCTTGGCGCTGAAGACAGACGACGACGACAAATCAAAGTGCATAGTTCACAATCTGAGTGGTCTGATTGGGGTCAAATAAAGAAAGAAAGAAAAAACTCCACACCGGAAGTTCATTCTTCTTCGTGAAATGTTTTGCTTATTCGGCGTCCATCCCGATAGCAGCATTGTATATCAAGAGCGCGAGAATGGTAAGAAAAAAGTAAAAAAAAAAAAAACACCAACGAGTGTGGCATGGTCACTAAAATGCGATTTGTGCTATTTACAAATGCGATGTTTGGAAGAATTCGTTAGAGTGTCGTGTTGTCGTGAAGGTTGTTTCTACGCTTGAGTCAATGGTCCGGGCTAACGTTAGCTTAGCCAAAGAAAGTATCACAAATGTAACTCTCCTTTTAAATGTTCAGGAATATTGCTCAGAAGATACAGTGTGTGCTGGGCAATGGACAGAGAAAACGGATAAGACTTGAAGGTACTTATATTCAATCTTGCTCACACTTGGCATAAGTGAGTGATGAGACTATTAACATTTGTTTTTCTTAAATCAGGGCTTCCCCGGACAAGACTTTGGCTCAGACTGTGACATATTCATGTTAATGGAAGGTCATAACAAGCTGTGGTAATATGTGCTGACCTTGGGCCCTTCTTTAGTTCAAAGAAACTCCTATTTTCTCATTTGTTATACTGTTATTACTATTGACTGATCATGTCATTGCTTTACCTTTTGTCTTTTGTAAAGCAACAATGTTTGGCTTTACTTTAATATTAAGGAAGCGTTTGATCAATACTTGACTTAAATGGATATGTCTATACACAAATGGTACTGGACTAGAGTAGAAGAAGCCTAACTTACTTGTATTTACAAGATATAATGTCATTATAGCTATGGGAAAGTCTTTGCCCACTGGACCAAGGAATGCCAGGAGCTCCTAGAAGGAAATCATACTCCAGTCTTCCAGATAAAGAGGAAAGCTAAACAGGACACTGAGGTTTATTATAAAGAGAGGGATGTTAATACATATAGATGAAGCTTTGATGATTTCAGTCTTATTAAAATAGTTGAACACATGACTATGTTGGAGTTCTTCTAAATGCAAAAGGTTCTGGATCACAATTATCTTGACCTATTGGATGTACTTCTGCAAATTCACTTGTCCAGGAAACCATCGCAAGGAAGGAAAAAAGGAAAAAACTTCCAACAACTGCAAGATTTAGCAAAAGTGGGATTTTTGCCTCATTTGTTGTCTTTGTGTGCTGTCTTCCTTGCCATGGCAGCACCAAGTCCAGCTCAGTACAGCAGAAACACTTGTTTTCTGTCCGCTTCTGCAAGCACCACATCTACAGCACCCATCCCTGGTGGTTCTGACTCTCCCTTCAGCCGCAAGCTTTTTGACTCCCTTCGCCTCACTTTCAGTTTTGTAAGCGAGAAACATGTAGTTCCTCCTCCATTTATTCCTCCTTCCTTGTTACTACACACAGTCCAAAAAATGTAGTCAATCAGCTCGTCTTGAACTCGGGAGAGCGGCAAATGAGCAAAAGAAAAAAATGTTGGCTTGTCCCTTTAACAAAGTGTAGTGCCACATCTGGACGTAATGTTTTTCACCAGGACAATTGGAATTTATTGCAGCATGGCCTTCCGGTGAACCACCTTTGGAGGAACTAAAGGTGGTACCTGAACCTACTTTCTCTGCGACTATCTCTACTTAAAATCTTCAAGCCGTAAAACACCCGCACTAGGAAGGACACTTTCACCCACAAATCCCAGTTGGGAGTCCACTCCAAAGCTTTCTCAGATGACCTGGTTCCAGGCAGGGACTGGTACCACTGGCGGCCAGCGCTAGTTTTACCACCGTTATCTCTCTGCAGAACATTCCAAGGGGCCATCCTCAACACAGATGTTCCTGAACATCTCAATATCAGACAATGTTAAACACTCTATTTTCCCTTTTACAGAGACATCTGGAAGTCACATTTCTGTGACCACCATCAAAAATAAAGTATTAATGGACTTTGAATCACTCTTCTAACCTCAAAATTAACGGATTTAGGATTTCCTCCTAAAAGAAGCCTGGAGGCTTTCAAGCTTCAGCTGGAGCAAGAGTGTCCCCTAAGGGGGGTTACGAAAGTGATTTCTAAGTGATCGATTAAAAGTTGAATAAACTTTGCACCTCGGTTTTCCTCATGTCAATGTTACATGCTTTGTCATAATCCCTATCATTACCATCAACAGTTTTCTACGTTACGCTTAGGCGACTGTTACCTCAATCCGTACATACACCTTTTAAACATTGACAACCACAGATACATATATCTACTCATATATATACAAATATATTTGTATACGTGCCCATATAAGTGCCCATATAACTTTCGCAAGGTATCCACCTTACGAATGATCACACGGTTTTTATTAACTAACTTTATGGGCAGCGTGGGCAATGCCCGTGATCAGATGGCTTCTTGAATCATGACATGTTGTCTTGAGAGGCTTTAGCGGATACGTCCCCTACCCGGGGACCATATATTAAATTGATTTTTGGACCAGGGAGATGGAACAGGGGCTTGCTCCGTCCACTCCACGCATCGACCCGGTATGGCAGTATCTCCAGGAACGGTGCACTCCTCCTTACGTTGTCTAAAATCAAGCTCAACTAGATGGGGTTGAGGTCAGATTTGATGGGTGGTTTGGAGCGCTTCTGTAATAGCACATGCGGGCTTGCCTTTCCGTGCGTAATTCCCACAATGGGTAGAGTATGATTTCACGTCCCCTGCAGTCCTCTGACTTAGAGCACATCTCCGTAGTAAACAGCAGAGGGCGTTGCACTGCGACCTGTCAGCTGTTGGTCCGGCATCAAGCAGTCTGCTGCCTTTTCTTTGGTGCCGTCCCGCTGTATGCATTGCAGCTAGTGCTTTAGCGTTGCGTTTTCTACTCCTCCATGAATTAGTTGAGTGGTCATTTGTTTTGTTTTTCCCCTTGACGATTCAGAATGTTCTTCTTTTCTCTGAATTTCCCACTGGAATCGCACATCACAGATTTCAAATGGAGCTCTTTTTGCCACATTTTCTCTGGTGGTTTAGTTGTTGATTCTTTTGGAGGTAAATGGGATGAAATGAGTGGTTTTCCGAATTCCCTTTTGTTGTGGTCATACAGCAGTGAACTGTGGGAAAAGGATTGCTCACGTACAAATCTGTTATTTGGGAGACATGAGGTTGGGACAGATTTCTTTCTCATTCAACCAAATATCAACTATTGCTTTTCTTTCTGACATGCCTTTGGCTGTGAACACGTGGCGAGCACCGTGAGCCAGCGCGGAATGACTGTGGAAGACGTGGTCATGTCAGCCATGGACAACTCATACTTACCTGGCAGGGGAGACACCATGATCAAGAAGGTGGTTCACCCAGGGCGAGGCGCGACCATTGCACTCCGGTTGTGCTGACCCCTGCGAATTCCCCAAATGTGGGAATCTCGACTGCATAATTTCTGGTAGTGGGGGACTGCGTTCGCGCTCTCCCCTGATCAGATGTTGAAAAGCAAGAGTACGTTCTCTCGTACGCCAGTAAGAAATGCTGTCTGTCCAGCGTGCGCAATGCCCGTGATCAGATGGCTTCTTGAATCATGACATGTTGTCTTGAGAGGCTTTCTGACTCAAATTCAGCTTCTCACTTGGCTGCGTTCATCAGGCTGCTGGCCAAGTTTCCGTGGCTCCGTTTCGATTGTACACAAAGCTCTTGCGTTTGTGTCCACTTTCTCTCCCCATTCTCTGTTCCCTGAGTTTCAGTGTCCAATCACTGGTGGAACCAGAAAAGATTTGGTGACAGTTAAACAATTGACACTGATTTAGGTATTAGTTGTTGAAACATGGACAAACAAGATTAAGACTGAGACCAAGACATTCCATTCCAGAGTGTGAGAGATGTGCATGAGTGTCAAGATAGATATTGGTCAGTGTTTCCTTTGGTCCTAGTAGCGTCATTAATCATTTGAATTTGTTTTGTGGCGGGTTAAGATTGCACGGACTGACAATTTCCTTGCCAGACGTAGCAGGAAGTTTGAACGGAAACTTGGTGTTGGAAGCCATTGTGGATCGGTCAGGACGTGGTCACGTGGCCAGAACTAACTTTAAGCTGCATCCACTTGCATTAGGTTGGCCAACTTGTGTGCGGCTTCTGCTGCTCACTGTCCATGCAAGGTTCATCCACACTTTTAGCACCTTGTTGTTGTTGAGGCCAAGTAAATGCTGCCGCGATGCGCCGTGAGCGAGGGTGGCTGTGAGCGGAATGACTCCCTGTGCTCGCCAGTGACGTGGCATCGCTTCTCGGCCTTTTGGCTAAGATCAAGTGTAGTATCTGTTCTTATCAGTTTAATATCTGATACGTCCCCTACCCGGGGACCATATATTAAATTGATTTTTGGACCAGGGAGATGGAATAGGGGCTTGCTCTGTCCACTCCACGCATCGACCCGGTATGGCAGTATCTCCAGGAACGGTGCACTCCTCCTTACGTTGTCTAAAATCAAGCTCAACTAGATGGGGTCGAGGTCAGATTTGATCGGTGGTTTGGAGCGCTTCTGTAATAGCACATGCGGGCTTGCCTTTCCGTGCGTAATTCCCACAATGGGTAAAGTATGATTTCACGTCCCCTGCAGTCCTCTGACTTAGAGCACATCTCCGTAGTAAACAGCAGAGGGCGTTGCACTGCGACCTGTCAGCTGTTGGTCCGGCATCAAGCAGTCTGCTGCCTTTTCTTTGGTGCCGTCCCGCTGTATTCATTGCAGCTAGTGCTTTAGCGTTGCGTTTTCTACTCCTCCATGAATTAGTTGAGTGGTCATTTGTTTTGTTTTTCCCCTTGACGATTCAGAATGTTCTTCTTTTCTCTGAATTTCCCACTGGAATCGCACATCACAGATTTCAAATGGAGCTCTTTTTGCCACATTTTCTCTGGTGGTTTAGTTGTTGATTCTTTTGGAGGTAAATGGGATGAAATGAGTGGTTTTCCGAATTCCCTTTTGTTGTGGTCATGCAGCAGTGAACTGTGGGAAAAGGATTGCTCACGTCCAAATCTGTTATTTGGGAGACCTGAGGTTGGGACAGATTTCTTTCTCATTCAACCAAATATCAACTATTGCTTTTCTTTCTGACATGCCTTTGGCTGTGAACACGTGGCGAGCACTGTGAGCCAGCGCGGAATGACTGTGGAAGACGTGGTCATGTCAGCCATGGACAACTCATACTTACCTGGCAGGGGAGACACCATGATCAAGAAGGTGGTTCACCCAGGGCGAGGCGCGACCATTGCACTCCGGTTGTGCTGACCCCTGCGAATTCCCCAAATGTGGGAATCTCGACTGCATAATTTCTGGTAGTGGGGGACTGCGTTCGCGCTCTCCCCTGATCAGATGTTGAAAAGCAAGAGTACGTTCTCTCGTACGCCAGTAAGAAATGCTGTCTGTCCAGCGTGCGCAATGCCCGTGATCAGATGGCTTCTTGAATCATGACATGTTGTCTTGAGAGGCTTTCTGACTGAAGTTCAGCTTCTCACTTGGCTGCGTTCATCAGGCTGCTGGCCAAGTTTCTGTGGCTCCGTTTCGATTGTACACAAAGCTCTTGCGTTTGTGTCCACTTTCTCTCCCCATTCTCTGTTCCCTGAGTTTCAGTGTCCAATCACTGGTGGAACCAGAAAAGATTTGGTGACAGTTAAACAATTGACACTGATTTAGGTATTAGTTGTTGAAACATGGACAAACAAGATTAAGACTGAGACCAAGACATTCCATTCCAGAGTGTGAGAGATGTGCATGAGTGTCAAGATAGATATTGGTCAGTGTTTCCTTTGGTCCTAGTAGCGTCATTAATCATTTGAATTTGTTTTGTGGCGGGTTAAGATTGCACGGACTGACAATTTCCTTGCCAGACGTAGCAGGAAGTTTGAACGGAAACTTGGTGTTGGAAGCCATTGTGGATCGGTCAGGACGTGGTCACGTGGCCAGAACTAACTTTAAGCTGCATCCACTTGCATTAGGTTGGCCAACTTGTGTGCGGCTTCTGCTGCTCACTGTCCATGCAAGGTTCATCCACACTTTTAGCACCTTGTTGTTGTTGAGGCCAAGTAAATGCTGCCGCGATGCACCGTGAGCGAGGGTGGCTGTGAGCGGAATGACTCCCTGTGCTCGCCAGTGACGTGGCATCGCTTCTCGGCCTTTTGGCTAAGATCAAGTGTAGTATCTGTTCTTATCAGTTTAATATCTGATACGTCCCCTACCCGGGGACCATATATTAAATTGATTTTTGGACCAGGGAGATGGAACAGGGGCTTGCTCCGTCCACTCCACGCATCGACCCGGTATGGCAGTATCTCCAGGAACGGTGCACTCCTCCTTACGTTGTCTAAAATCAAGCTCAACTAGATGGGGTTGAGGTCAGATTTGATGGGTGGTTTGGAGCGCTTCTGTAATAGCACATGCGGGCTTGCCTTTCCGTGCGTAATTCCCACAATGGGTAGAGTATGATTTCACGTCCCCTGCAGTCCTCTGACTTAGAGCACATCTCCGTAGTAAACAGCAGAGGGCGTTGCACTGCGACCTGTCAGCTGTTGGTCCGGCATCAAGCAGTCTGCTGCCTTTTCTTTGGTGCCGTCCCGCTGTATGCATTGCAGCTAGTGCTTTAGCGTTGCGTTTTCTACTCCTCCATGAATTAGTTGAGTGGTCATTTGTTTTGTTTTTCCCCTTGACGATTCAGAATGTTCTTCTTTTCTCTGAATTTCCCACTGGAATCGCACATCACAGATTTCAAATGGAGCTCTTTTTGCCACATTTTCTCTGGTGGTTTAGTTGTTGATTCTTTTGGAGGTAAATGGGATGAAATGAGTGGTTTTCCGAATTCCCTTTTGTTGTGGTCATACAGCAGTGAACTGTGGGAAAAGGATTGCTCACGTACAAATCTGTTATTTGGGAGACATGAGGTTGGGACAGATTTCTTTCTCATTCAACCAAATATCAACTATTGCTTTTCTTTCTGACATGCCTTTGGCTGTGAACACGTGGCGAGCACCGTGAGCCAGCGCGGAATGACTGTGGAAGACGTGGTCATGTCAGCCATGGACAACTCATACTTACCTGGCAGGGGAGACACCATGATCAAGAAGGTGGTTCACCCAGGGCGAGGCGCGACCATTGCACTCCGGTTGTGCTGACCCCTGCGAATTCCCCAAATGTGGGAATCTCGACTGCATAATTTCTGGTAGTGGGGGACTGCGTTCGCGCTCTCCCCTGATCAGATGTTGAAAAGCAAGAGTACGTTCTCTCGTACGCCAGTAAGAAATGCTGTCTGTCCAGCGTGCGCAATGCCCGTGATCAGATGGCTTCTTGAATCATGACATGTTGTCTTGAGAGGCTTTCTGACTGAAGTTCAGAGCTTCTCACTTGGCTGCGTTCATCAGGCTGCTGGCCAAGTTTCTGTGGCTCCGTTTCGATTGTACACAAAGCTCTTGCGTTTGTGTCCACTTTCTCTCCCCATTCTCTGTTCCCTGAGTTTCAGTGTCCAATCACTGGTGGAACCAGAAAAGATTTGGTGACAGTTAAACAATTGACACTGATTTAGGTATTAGTTGTTGAAACATGGACAAACAAGATTAAGACTGAGACCAAGACATTCCATTCCAGAGTGTGAGAGATGTGCATGAGTGTCAAGATAGATATTGGTCAGTGTTTCCTTTGGTCCTAGTAGCGTCATTAATCATTTGAATTTGTTTTGTGGCGGGTTAAGATTGCACGGACTGACAATTTCCTTGCCAGACGTAGCAGGAAGTTTGAACGGAAACTTGGTGTTGGAAGCCATTGTGGATCGGTCAGGACGTGGTCACGTGGCCAGAACTAACTTTAAGCTGCATCCACTTGCATTAGGTTGGCCAACTTGTGTGCGGCTTCTGCTGCTCACTGTCCATGCAAGGTTCATCCACACTTTTAGCACCTTGTTGTTGTTGAGGCCAAGTAAATGCTGCCGCGATGCGCCGTGAGCGAGGGTGGCTGTGAGCGGAATGACTCCCTGTGCTCGCCAGTGACGTGGCATCGCTTCTCGGCCTTTTGGCTAAGATCAAGTGTAGTATCTGTTCTTATCAGTTTAATATCTGATACGTCCCCTACCCGGGGACCATATATTAAATTGATTTTTGGACCAGGGAGATGGAATAGGGGCTTGCTCCGTCCACTCCACGCATCGACCCGGTATGGCAGTATCTCCAGGAACGGTGCACTCCTCCTTACGTTGTCTAAAATCAAGCTCAACTAGATGGGGTTGAGGTCAGATTTGATCGGTGGTTTGGAGCGCTTCTGTAATAGCACATGCGGGCTTGCCTTTCCGTGCGTAATTCCCACAATGGGTAGAGTATGATTTCACGTCCCCTGCAGTCCTCTGACTTAGAGCACATCTCCGTAGTAAACAGCAGAGGGCGTTGCACTGCGACCTGTCAGCTGTTGGTCCGGCATCAAGCAGTCTGCTGCCTTTTCTTTGGTGCCGTCCCGCTGTATTCATTGCAGCTAGTGCTTTAGCGTTGCGTTTTCTACTCCTCCATGAATTAGTTGAGTGGTCATTTGTTTTGTTTTTCCCCTTGACGATTCAGAATGTTCTTCTTTTCTCTGAATTTCCCACTGGAATCGCACATCACAGATTTCAAATGGAGCTCTTTTTGCCACATTTTCTCTGGTGGTTTAGTTGTTGATTCTTTTGGAGGTAAATGGGATGAAATGAGTGGTTTTCCGAATTCCCTTTTGTTGTGGTCATGCAGCAGTGAACTGTGGGAAAAGGATTGCTCACGTCCAAATCTGTTATTTGGGAGACCTGAGGTTGGGACAGATTTCTTTCTCATTCAACCAAATATCAACTATTGCTTTTCTTTCTGACATGCCTTTGGCTGTGAACACGTGGCGAGCACCGTGAGCCAGCGCGGAATGACTGTGGAAGACGTGGTCATGTCAGCCATGGACAACTCATACTTACCTGGCAGGGGAGACACCATGATCAAGAAGGTGGTTCACCCAGGGCGAGGCGCGACCATTGCACTCCGGTTGTGCTGACCCCTGCGAATTCCCCAAATGTGGGAATCTCGACTGCATAATTTCTGGTAGTGGGGGACTGCGTTCGCGCTCTCCCCTGATCAGATGTTGAAAAGCAAGAGTACGTTCTCTCGTACGCCAGTAAGAAATGCTGTCTGTCCAGCGTGCGCAATGCCCGTGATCAGATGGCTTCTTGAATCATGACATGTTGTCTTGAGAGGCTTTCTGACTGAAGTTCAGAGCTTCTCACTTGGCTGCGTTCATCAGGCTGCTGGCCAAGTTTCTGTGGCTCCGTTTCGATTGTACACAAAGCTCTTGCGTTTGTGTCCACTTTCTCTCCCCATTCTCTGTTCCCTGAGTTTCAGTGTCCAATCACTGGTGGAACCAGAAAAGATTTGGTGACAGTTAAACAATTGACACTGATTTAGGTATTAGTTGTTGAAACATGGACAAACAAGATTAAGACTGAGACCAAGACATTCCATTCCAGAGTGTGAGAGATGTGCATGAGTGTCAAGATAGATATTGGTCAGTGTTTCCTTTGGTCCTAGTAGCGTCATTAATCATTTGAATTTGTTTTGTGGCGGGTTAAGATTGCACGGACTGACAATTTCCTTGCCAGACGTAGCAGGAAGTTTGAACGGAAACTTGGTGTTGGAAGCCATTGTGGATCGGTCAGGACGTGGTCACGTGGCCAGAACTAACTTTAAGCTGCATCCACTTGCATTAGGTTGGCCAACTTGTGTGCGGCTTCTGCTGCTCACTGTCCATGCAAGGTTCATCCACACTTTTAGCACCTTGTTGTTGTTGAGGCCAAGTAAATGCTGCCGCGATGCGCCGTGAGCGAGGGTGGCTGTGAGCAGAATGACTCCCTGTGCTCGCCAGTGACGTGGCATCGCTTCTCGGCCTTTTGGCTAAGATCAAGTGTAGTATTTCTTCTTATCAGTTTAATATCTGATACGTCCCCTACCTGGGGACCATATATTAAATTGATTTTTGGACCAGGGAGATGGAATAGGGGCTTGCTCCGTCCACTCCACGCATCGACCCGGTATGGCAGTATCTCCAGGAACGGTGCACTCCTCCTTACGTTGTCTAAAATCAAGCTCAACTAGATGGGGTTGAGGTCAGATTTGATCGGTGGTTTGGAGCGCTTCTGTAATAGCACATGCGGGCTTGCCTTTCCGTGCGTAATTCCCACAATGGGTAAAGTATGATTTCACGTCCCCTGCAGTCCTCTGACTTAGAGCACATCTCCGTAGTAAACAGCAGAGGGCGTTGCACTGCGACCTGTCAGCTGTTGGTCCGGCATCAAGCAGTCTGCTGCCTTTTCTTTGGTGCCGTCCCGCTGTATTCATTGCAGCTAGTGCTTTAGCGTTGCGTTTTCTACTCCTCCATGAATTAGTTGAGTGGTCATTTGTTTTGTTTTTCCCCTTGACGATTCAGAATGTTCTTCTTTTCTCTGAATTTCCCACTGGAATCGCACATCACAGATTTCAAATGGAGCTCTTTTTGCCACATTTTCTCTGGTGGTTTAGTTGTTGATTCTTTTGGAGGTAAATGGGATGAAATGAGTGGTTTTCCGAATTCCCTTTTGTTGTGGTCATGCAGCAGTGAACTGTGGGAAAAGGATTGCTCACGTCCAAATCTGTTATTTGGGAGACCTGAGGTTGGGACAGATTTCTTTCTCATTCAACCAAATATCAACTATTGCTTTTCTTTCTGACATGCCTTTGGCTGTGAACACGTGGCGAGCACTGTGAGCCAGCGCGGAATGACTGTGGAAGACGTGGTCATGTCAGCCATGGACAACTCATACTTACCTGGCAGGGGAGACACCATGATCAAGAAGGTGGTTCACCCAGGGCGAGGCGCGACCATTGCACTCCGGTTGTGCTGACCCCTGCGAATTCCCCAAATGTGGGAATCTCGACTGCATAATTTCTGGTAGTGGGGGACTGCGTTCGCGCTCTCCCCTGATCAGATGTTGAAAAGCAAGAGTACGTTCTCTCGTACGCCAGTAGGAAATGCTGTCTGTCCAGCATGCGCAATGCCCGTGATCAGATGGCTTCTTGAATCATGACATGTTGTCTTGAGAGGCTTTCTGACTGAAGTTCAGAGCTTCTCACTTGGCTGCGTTCATCAGGCTGCTGGCCAAGTTTCTGTGGCTCCGTTTCGATTGTACACAAAGCTCTTGCGTTTGTGTCCACTTTCTCTCCCCATTCTCTGTTCCCTGAGTTTCAGTGTCCAATCACTGGTGGAACCAGAAAAGATTTGGTGACAGTTAAACAATTGACACTGATTTAGGTATTAGTTGTTGAAACATGGACAAACAAGATTAAGACTGAGACCAAGACATTCCATTCCAGAGTGTGAGAGATGTGCATGAGTGTCAAGATAGATATTGGTCAGTGTTTCCTTTGGTCCTAGTAGCGTCATTAATCATTTGAATTTGTTTTGTGGCGGGTTAAGATTGCACGGACTGACAATTTCCTTGCCAGACGTAGCAGGAAGTTTGAACGGAAACTTGGTGTTGGAAGCCATTGTGGATCGGTCAGGACGTGGTCACGTGGCCAGAACTAACTTTAAGCTGCATCCACTTGCATTAGGTTGGCCAACTTGTGTGCGGCTTCTGCTGCTCACTGTCCATGCAAGGTTCATCCACACTTTTAGCACCTTGTTGTTGTTGAGGCCAAGTAAATGCTGCCGCGATGCGCCGTGAGCGAGGGTGGCTGTGAGCGGAATGACTCCCTGTGCTCGCCAGTGACGTGGCATCGCTTCTCGGCCTTTTGGCTAAGATCAAGTGTAGTATCTGTTCTTATCAGTTTAATATCTGATACGTCCCCTACCCGGGGACCATATATTAAATTGATTTTTGGACCAGGGAGATGGAATAGGGGCTTGCTCTGTCCACTCCACGCATCGACCCGGTATGGCAGTATCTCCAGGAACGGTGCACTCCTCCTTACGTTGTCTAAAATCAAGCTCAACTAGATGGGGTCGAGGTCAGATTTGATCGGTGGTTTGGAGCGCTTCTGTAATAGCACATGCGGGCTTGCCTTTCCGTGCGTAATTCCCACAATGGGTAAAGTATGATTTCACGTCCCCTGCAGTCCTCTGACTTAGAGCACATCTCCGTAGTAAACAGCAGAGGGCGTTGCACTGCGACCTGTCAGCTGTTGGTCCGGCATCAAGCAGTCTGCTGCCTTTTCTTTGGTGCCGTCCCGCTGTATTCATTGCAGCTAGTGCTTTAGCGTTGCGTTTTCTACTCCTCCATGAATTAGTTGAGTGGTCATTTGTTTTGTTTTTCCCCTTGACGATTCAGAATGTTCTTCTTTTCTCTGAATTTCCCACTGGAATCGCACATCACAGATTTCAAATGGAGCTCTTTTTGCCACATTTTCTCTGGTGGTTTAGTTGTTGATTCTTTTGGAGGTAAATGGGATGAAATGAGTGGTTTTCCGAATTCCCTTTTGTTGTGGTCATGCAGCAGTGAACTGTGGGAAAAGGATTGCTCACGTCCAAATCTGTTATTTGGGAGACCTGAGGTTGGGACAGATTTCTTTCTCATTCAACCAAATATCAACTATTGCTTTTCTTTCTGACATGCCTTTGGCTGTGAACACGTGGCGAGCACCGTGAGCCAGCGCGGAATGACTGTGGAAGACGTGGTCATGTCAGCCATGGACAACTCATACTTACCTGGCAGGGGGGACACCATGATCAAGAAGGTGGTTCACCCAGGGCGAGGCGCGACCATTGCACTCCGGTTGTGCTGACCCCTGCGAATTCCCCAAATGTGGGAATCTCGACTGCATAATTTCTGGTAGTGGGGGACTGCGTTCGCGCTCTCCCCTGATCAGATGTTGAAAAGCAAGAGTACGTTCTCTCGTACGCCAGTAAGAAATGCTGTCTGTCCAGCGTGCGCAATGCCCGTGATCAGATGGCTTCTTGAATCATGACATGTTGTCTTGAGAGGCTTTCTGACTGAAGTTCAGCTTCTCACTTGGCTGCGTTCATCAGGCTGCTGGCCAAGTTTCTGTGGCTCCATTTCGATTGTACACAAAGCTCTTGCGTTTGTGTCCACTTTCTCTCCCCATTCTCTGTTCCCTGAGTTTCAGTGTCCAATCACTGGTGGAACCAGAAAAGATTTGGTGACAGTTAAACAATTGACACTGATTTAGGTATTAGTTGTTGAAACATGGACAAACAAGATTAAGACTGAGACCAAGACATTCCATTCCAGAGTGTGAGAGATGTGCATGAGTGTCAAGATAGATATTGGTCAGTGTTTCCTTTGGTCCTAGTAGCGTCATTAATCATTTGAATTTGTTTTGTGGCGGGTTAAGATTGCACGGACTGACAATTTCCTTGCCAGACGTAGCAGGAAGTTTGAACGGAAACTTGGTGTTGGAAGCCATTGTGGATCGGTCAGGACGTGGTCACGTGGCCAGAACTAACTTTAAGCTGCATCCACTTGCATTAGGTTGGCCAACTTGTGTGCGGCTTCTGCTGCTCACTGTCCATGCAAGGTTCATCCACACTTTTAGCACCTTGTTGTTGTTGAGGCCAAGTAAATGCTGCCGCGATGCGCCGTGAGCGAGGGTGGCTGTGAGCGGAATGACTCCCTGTGCTCGCCAGTGACGTGGCATCGCTTCTCGGCCTTTTGGCTAAGATCAAGTGTAGTATCTGTTCTTATCAGTTTAATATCTGATACGTCCCCTACCCGGGGACCATATATTAAATTGATTTTTGGACCAGGGAGATGGAATAGGGGCTTGCTCTGTCCACTCCACGCATCGACCCGGTATGGCAGTATCTCCAGGAACGGTGCACTCCTCCTTACGTTGTCTAAAATCAAGCTCAACTAGATGGGGTTGAGGTCAGATTTGATCGGTGGTTTGGAGCGCTTCTGTAATAGCACATGCGGGCTTGCCTTTCCGTGCGTAATTCCCACAATGGGTAGAGTATGATTTCACGTCCCCTGCAGTCCTCTGACTTAGAGCACATCTCCGTAGTAAACAGCAGAGGGCGTTGCACTGCGACCTGTCAGCTGTTGGTCCGGCATCAAGCAGTCTGCTGCCTTTTCTTTGGTGCCGTCCCGCTGTATTCATTGCAGCTAGTGCTTTAGCGTTGCGTTTTCTACTCCTCCATGAATTAGTTGAGTGGTCATTTGTTTTGTTTTTCCCCTTGACGATTCAGAATGTTCTTCTTTTCTCTGAATTTCCCACTGGAATCGCACATCACAGATTTCAAATGGAGCTCTTTTTGCCACATTTTCTCTGGTGGTTTAGTTGTTGATTCTTTTGGAGGTAAATGGGATGAAATGAGTGGTTTTCCGAATTCCCTTTTGTTGTGGTCATGCAGCAGTGAACTGTGGGAAAAGGATTGCTCACGTCCAAATCTGTTATTTGGGAGACCTGAGGTTGGGACAGATTTCTTTCTCATTCAACCAAATATCAACTATTGCTTTTCTTTCTGACATGCCTTTGGCTGTGAACACGTGGCGAGCACCGTGAGCCAGCGCGGAATGACTGTGGAAGACGTGGTCATGTCAGCCATGGACAACTCATACTTACCTGGCAGGGGAGACACCATGATCAAGAAGGTGGTTCACCCAGGGCGAGGCGCGACCATTGCACTCCGGTTGTGCTGACCCCTGCGAATTCCCCAAATGTGGGAATCTCGACTGCATAATTTCTGGTAGTGGGGGACTGCGTTCGCGCTCTCCCCTGATCAGATGTTGAAAAGCAAGAGTACGTTCTCTCGTACGCCAGTAAGAAATGCTGTCTGTCCAGCGTGCGCAATGCCCGTGATCAGATGGCTTCTTGAATCATGACATGTTGTCTTGAGAGGCTTTCTGACTGAAGTTCAGAGCTTCTCACTTGGCTGCGTTCATCAGGCTGCTGGCCAAGTTTCTGTGGCTCCGTTTCGATTGTACACAAAGCTCTTGCGTTTGTGTCCACTTTCTCTCCCCATTCTCTGTTCCCTGAGTTTCAGTGTCCAATCACTGGTGGAACCAGAAAAGATTTGGTGACAGTTAAACAATTGACACTGATTTAGGTATTAGTTGTTGAAACATGGACAAACAAGATTAAGACTGAGACCAAGACATTCCATTCCAGAGTGTGAGAGATGTGCATGAGTGTCAAGATAGATATTGGTCAGTGTTTCCTTTGGTCCTAGTAGCGTCATTAATCATTTGAATTTGTTTTGTGGCGGGTTAAGATTGCACGGACTGACAATTTCCTTGCCAGACGTAGCAGGAAGTTTGAACGGAAACTTGGTGTTGGAAGCCATTGTGGATCGGTCAGGACGTGGTCACGTGGCCAGAACTAACTTTAAGCTGCATCCACTTGCATTAGGTTGGCCAACTTGTGTGCGGCTTCTGCTGCTCACTGTCCATGCAAGGTTCATCCACACTTTTAGCACCTTGTTGTTGTTGAGGCCAAGTAAATGCTGCCGCGATGCGCCGTGAGCGAGGGTGGCTGTGAGCGGAATGACTCCCTGTGCTCGCCAGTGACGTGGCATCGCTTCTCGGCCTTTTGGCTAAGATCAAGTGTAGTATCTGTTCTTATCAGTTTAATATCTGATACGTCCCCTACCCGGGGACCATATATTAAATTGATTTTTGGACCAGGGAGATGGAGTAGGGGCTTGCTCCGTCCACTCCACGCATCGACCCGGTATGGCAGTATCTCCAGGAACGGTGCACTCCTCCTTACGTTGTCTAAAATCAAGCTCAACTAGATGGGGTTGAGGTCAGATTTGATCGGTGGTTTGGAGCGCTTCTGTAATAGCACATGCGGGCTTGCCTTTCCGTGCGTAATTCCCACAATGGGTAGAGTATGATTTCACGTCCCCTGCAGTCCTCTGACTTAGAGCACATCTCCGTAGTAAACAGCAGAGGGCGTTGCACTGCGACCTGTCAGCTGTTGGTCCGGCATCAAGCAGTCTGCTGCCTTTTCTTTGGTGCCGTCCCGCTGTATTCATTGCAGCTAGTGCTTTAGCGTTGCGTTTTCTACTCCTCCATGAATTAGTTGAGTGGTCATTTGTTTTGTTTTTCCCCTTGACGATTCAGAATGTTCTTCTTTTCTCTGAATTTCCCACTGGAATCGCACATCACAGATTTCAAATGGAGCTCTTTTTGCCACATTTTCTCTGGTGGTTTAGTTGTTGATTCTTTTGGAGGTAAATGGGATGAAATGAGTGGTTTTCCGAATTCCCTTTTGTTGTGGTCATGCAGCAGTGAACTGTGGGAAAAGGATTGCTCACGTCCAAATCTGTTATTTGGGAGACCTGAGGTTGGGACAGATTTCTTTCTCATTCAACCAAATATCAACTATTGCTTTTCTTTCTGACATGCCTTTGGCTGTGAACACGTGGCGAGCACCGTGAGCCAGCGCGGAATGACTGTGGAAGACGTGGTCATGTCAGCCATGGACAACTCATACTTACCTGGCAGGGGAGACACCATGATCAAGAAGGTGGTTCACCCAGGGCGAGGCGCGACCATTGCACTCCGGTTGTGCTGACCCCTGCGAATTCCCCAAATGTGGGAATCTCGACTGCATAATTTCTGGTAGTGGGGGACTGCGTTCGCGCTCTCCCCTGATCAGATGTTGAAAAGCAAGAGTACGTTCTCTCGTACGCCAGTAAGAAATGCTGTCTGTCCAGCGTGCGCAATGCCCGTGATCAGATGGCTTCTTGAATCATGACATGTTGTCTTGAGAGGCTTTCTGACTGAAGTTCAGAGCTTCTCACTTGGCTGCGTTCATCAGGCTGCTGGCCAAGTTTCTGTGGCTCCGTTTCGATTGTACACAAAGCTCTTGCGTTTGTGTCCACTTTCTCTCCCCATTCTCTGTTCCCTGAGTTTCAGTGTCCAATCACTGGTGGAACCAGAAAAGATTTGGTGACAGTTAAACAATTGACACTGATTTAGGTATTAGTTGTTGAAACATGGACAAACAAGATTAAGACTGAGACCAAGACATTCCATTCCAGAGTGTGAGAGATGTGCATGAGTGTCAAGATAGATATTGGTCAGTGTTTCCTTTGGTCCTAGTAGCGTCATTAATCATTTGAATTTGTTTTGTGGCGGGTTAAGATTGCACGGACTGACAATTTCCTTGCCAGACGTAGCAGGAAGTTTGAACGGAAACTTGGTGTTGGAAGCCATTGTGGATCGGTCAGGACGTGGTCACGTGGCCAGAACTAACTTTAAGCTGCATCCACTTGCATTAGGTTGGCCAACTTGTGTGCGGCTTCTGCTGCTCACTGTCCATGCAAGGTTCATCCACACTTTTAGCACCTTGTTGTTGTTGAGGCCAAGTAAATGCTGCCGCGATGCGCCGTGAGCGAGGGTGGCTGTGAGCGGAATGACTCCCTGTGCTCGCCAGTGACGTGGCATCGCTTCTCGGCCTTTTGGCTAAGATCAAGTGTAGTATCTGTTCTTATCAGTTTAATATCTGATACGTCCCCTACCCGGGGACCATATATTAAATTGATTTTTGGACCAGGGAGATGGAGTAGGGGCTTGCTCCGTCCACTCCACGCATCGACCCGGTATGGCAGTATCTCCAGGAACGGTGCACTCCTCCTTACGTTGTCTAAAATCAAGCTCAACTAGATGGGGTTGAGGTCAGATTTGATCGGTGGTTTGGAGCGCTTCTGTAATAGCACATGCGGGCTTGCCTTTCCGTGCGTAATTCCCACAATGGGTAGAGTATGATTTCACGTCCCCTGCAGTCCTCTGACTTAGAGCACATCTCCGTAGTAAACAGCAGAGGGCGTTGCACTGCGACCTGTCAGCTGTTGGTCCGGCATCAAGCAGTCTGCTGCCTTTTCTTTGGTGCCGTCCCGCTGTATTCATTGCAGCTAGTGCTTTAGCGTTGCGTTTTCTACTCCTCCATGAATTAGTTGAGTGGTCATTTGTTTTGTTTTTCCCCTTGACGATTCAGAATGTTCTTCTTTTCTCTGAATTTCCCACTGGAATCGCACATCACAGATTTCAAATGGAGCTCTTTTTGCCACATTTTCTCTGGTGGTTTAGTTGTTGATTCTTTTGGAGGTAAATGGGATGAAATGAGTGGTTTTCCGAATTCCCTTTTGTTGTGGTCATGCAGCAGTGAACTGTGGGAAAAGGATTGCTCACGTCCAAATCTGTTATTTGGGAGACCTGAGGTTGGGACAGATTTCTTTCTCATTCAACCAAATATCAACTATTGCTTTTCTTTCTGACATGCCTTTGGCTGTGAACACGTGGCGAGCACCGTGAGCCAGCGCGGAATGACTGTGGAAGACGTGGTCATGTCAGCCATGGACAACTCATACTTACCTGGCAGGGGAGACACCATGATCAAGAAGGTGGTTCACCCAGGGCGAGGCGCGACCATTGCACTCCGGTTGTGCTGACCCCTGCGAATTCCCCAAATGTGGGAATCTCGACTGCATAATTTCTGGTAGTGGGGGACTGCGTTCGCGCTCTCCCCTGATCAGATGTTGAAAAGCAAGAGTACGTTCTCTCGTACGCCAGTAAGAAATGCTGTCTGTCCAGCGTGCGCAATGCCCGTGATCAGATGGCTTCTTGAATCATGACATGTTGTCTTGAGAGGCTTTCTGACTGAAGTTCAGAGCTTCTCACTTGGCTGCGTTCATCAGGCTGCTGGCCAAGTTTCTGTGGCTCCGTTTCGATTGTACACAAAGCTCTTGCGTTTGTGTTCACTTTCTCTCCCCATTCTCTGTTCCCTGAGTTTCAGTGTCCAATCACTGGTGGAACCAGAAAAGATTTGGTGACAGTTAAACAATTGACACTGATTTAGGTATTAGTTGTTGAAACATGGACAAACAAGATTAAGACTGAGACCAAGACATTCCATTCCAGAGTGTGAGAGATGTGCATGAGTGTCAAGATAGATATTGGTCAGTGTTTCCTTTGGTCCTAGTAGCGTCATTAATCATTTGAATTTGTTTTGTGGCGGGTTAAGATTGCACGGACTGACAATTTCCTTGCCAGACGTAGCAGGAAGTTTGAACGGAAACTTGGTGTTGGAAGCCATTGTGGATCGGTCAGGACGTGGTCACGTGGCCAGAACTAACTTTAAGCTGCATCCACTTGCATTAGGTTGGCCAACTTGTGTGCGGCTTCTGCTGCTCACTGTCCATGCAAGGTTCATCCACACTTTTAGCACCTTGTTGTTGTTGAGGCCAAGTAAATGCTGCCGCGATGCGCCGTGAGCGAGGGTGGCTGTGAGCGGAATGACTCCCTGTGCTCGCCAGTGACGTGGCATTGCTTCTCGGCCTTTTGGCTAAGATCAAGTGTAGTATCTGTTCTTATCAGTTTAATATCTGATACGTCCCCTACCCGGGGACCATATATTAAATTGATTTTTGGACCAGGGAGATGGAATAGGGGCTTGCTCCGTCCACTCCACGCATCGACCCGGTATGGCAGTATCTCCAGGAACGGTGCACTCCTCCTTACGTTGTCTAAAATCAAGCTCAACTAGATGGGGTTGAGGTCAGATTTGATCGGTGGTTTGGAGCGCTTCTGTAATAGCACATGCGGGCTTGCCTTTCCGTGCGTAATTCCCACAATGGGTAGAGTATGATTTCACGTCCCCTGCAGTCCTCTGATTTAGAGCACATCTCCGTAGTAAACAGCAGAGGGCGTTGCACTGCGACCTGTCAGCTGTTGGTCCGGCATCAAGCAGTCTGCTGCCTTTTCTTTGGTGCCGTCCCGCTGTATTCATTGCAGCTAGTGCTTTAGCGTTGCGTTTTCTACTCCTCCATGAATTAGTTGAGTGGTCATTTGTTTTGTTTTTCCCCTTGACGATTCAGAATGTTCTTCTTTTCTCTGAATTTCCCACTGGAATCGCACATCACAGATTTCAAATGGAGCTCTTTTTGCCACATTTTCTCTGGTGGTTTAGTTGTTGATTCTTTTGGAGGTAAATGGGATGAAATGAGTGGTTTTCCGAATTCCCTTTTGTTGTGGTCATGCAGCAGTGAACTGTGGGAAAAGGATTGCTCACGTCCAAATCTGTTATTTGGGAGACCTGAGGTTGGGACAGATTTCTTTCTCATTCAACCAAATATCAACTATTGCTTTTCTTTCTGACATGCCTTTGGCTGTGAACACGTGGCGAGCACCGTGAGCCAGCGCGGAATGACTGTGGAAGACGTGGTCATGTCAGCCATGGACAACTCATACTTACCTGGCAGGGGAGACACCATGATCAAGAAGGTGGTTCACCCAGGGCGAGGCGCGACCATTGCACTCCGGTTGTGCTGACCCCTGCGAATTCCCCAAATGTGGGAATCTCGACTGCATAATTTCTGGTAGTGGGGGACTGCGTTCGCGCTCTCCCCTGATCAGATGTTGAAAAGCAAGAGTACGTTCTCTCGTACGCCAGTAAGAAATGCTGTCTGTCCAGCGTGCGCAATGCCCGTGATCAGATGGCTTCTTGAATCATGACATGTTGTCTTGAGAGGCTTTCTGACTGAAGTTCAGAGCTTCTCACTTGGCTGCGTTCATCAGGCTGCTGGCCAAGTTTCTGTGGCTCCGTTTCGATTGTACACAAAGCTCTTGCGTTTGTGTTCACTTTCTCTCCCCATTCTCTGTTCCCTGAGTTTCAGTGTCCAATCACTGGTGGAACCAGAAAAGATTTGGTGACAGTTAAACAATTGACACTGATTTAGGTATTAGTTGTTGAAACATGGACAAACAAGATTAAGACTGAGACCAAGACATTCCATTCCAGAGTGTGAGAGATGTGCATGAGTGTCAAGATAGATATTGGTCAGTGTTTCCTTTGGTCCTAGTAGCGTCATTAATCATTTGAATTTGTTTTGTGGCGGGTTAAGATTGCACGGACTGACAATTTCCTTGCCAGACGTAGCAGGAAGTTTGAACGGAAACTTGGTGTTGGAAGCCATTGTGGATCGGTCAGGACGTGGTCACGTGGCCAGAACTAACTTTAAGCTGCATCCACTTGCATTAGGTTGGCCAACTTGTGTGCGGCTTCTGCTGCTCACTGTCCATGCAAGGTTCATCCACACTTTTAGCACCTTGTTGTTGTTGAGGCCAAGTAAATGCTGCCGCGATGCGCCGTGAGCGAGGGTGGCTGTGAGCGGAATGACTCCCTGTGCTCGCCAGTGACGTGGCATCGCTTCTCGGCCTTTTGGCTAAGATCAAGTGTAGTATCTGTTCTTATCAGTTTAATATCTGATACGTCCCCTACCCGGGGACCATATATTAAATTGATTTTTGGACCAGGGAGATGGAATAGGGGCTTGCTCCGTCCACTCCACGCATCGACCCGGTATGGCAGTATCTCCAGGAACGGTGCACTCCTCCTTACGTTGTCTAAAATCAAGCTCAACTAGATGGGGTTGAGGTCAGATTTGATCGGTGGTTTGGAGCGCTTCTGTAATAGCACATGCGGGCTTGCCTTTCCGTGCGTAATTCCCACAATGGGTAGAGTATGATTTCACGTCCCCTGCAGTCCTCTGACTTAGAGCACATCTCCGTAGTAAACAGCAGAGGGCGTTGCACTGCGACCTGTCAGCTGTTGGTCCGGCATCAAGCAGTCTGCTGCCTTTTCTTTGGTGCCGTCCCGCTGTATTCATTGCAGCTAGTGCTTTAGCGTTGCGTTTTCTACTCCTCCATGAATTAGTTGAGTGGTCATTTGTTTTGTTTTTCCCCTTGACGATTCAGAATGTTCTTCTTTTCTCTGAATTTCCCACTGGAATCGCACATCACAGATTTCAAATGGAGCTCTTTTTGCCACATTTTCTCTGGTGGTTTAGTTGTTGATTCTTTTGGAGGTAAATGGGATGAAATGAGTGGTTTTCCGAATTCCCTTTTGTTGTGGTCATGCAGCAGTGAACTGTGGGAAAAGGATTGCTCACGTCCAAATCTGTTATTTGGGAGACCTGAGGTTGGGACAGATTTCTTTCTCATTCAACCAAATATCAACTATTGCTTTTCTTTCTGACATGCCTTTGGCTGTGAACACGTGGCGAGCACCGTGAGCCAGCGCGGAATGACTGTGGAAGACGTGGTCATGTCAGCCATGGACAACTCATACTTACCTGGCAGGGGAGACACCATGATCAAGAAGGTGGTTCACCCAGGGCGAGGCGCGACCATTGCACTCCGGTTGTGCTGACCCCTGCGAATTCCCCAAATGTGGGAATCTCGACTGCATAATTTCTGGTAGTGGGGGACTGCGTTCGCGCTCTCCCCTGATCAGATGTTGAAAAGCAAGAGTACGTTCTCTCGTACGCCAGTAAGAAATGCTGTCTGTCCAGCGTGCGCAATGCCCGTGATCAGATGGCTTCTTGAATCATGACATGTTGTCTTGAGAGGCTTTCTGACTGAAGTTCAGAGCTTCTCACTTGGCTGCGTTCATCAGGCTGCTGGCCAAGTTTCTGTGGCTCCGTTTCGATTGTACACAAAGCTCTTGCGTTTGTGTCCACTTTCTCTCCCCATTCTCTGTTCCCTGAGTTTCAGTGTCCAATCACTGGTGGAACCAGAAAAGATTTGGTGACAGT
Organism: Nelusetta ayraudi; assembly: GCF_046127955.1. Taxonomy (NCBI): domain Eukaryota; kingdom Metazoa; phylum Chordata; class Actinopteri; order Tetraodontiformes; family Monacanthidae; genus Nelusetta; species Nelusetta ayraudi. The sequence continues at coordinate 2,790,092 of NW_027466089.1, forward strand.
TAAACAATTGACACTGATTTAGGTATTAGTTGTTGAAACATGGACAAACAAGATTAAGACTGAGACCAAGACATTCCATTCCAGAGTGTGAGAGATGTGCATGAGTGTCAAGATAGATATTGGTCAGTGTTTCCTTTGGTCCTAGTAGCGTCATTAATCATTTGAATTTGTTTTGTGGCGGGTTAAGATTGCATGGACTGACAATTTCCTTGCCAGACGTAGCAGGAAGTTTGAACGGAAACTTGGTGTTGGAAGCCATTGTGGATCGGTCAGGACGTGGTCACGTGGCCAGAACTAACTTTAAGCTGCATCCACTTGCATTAGGTTGGCCAACTTGTGTGCGGCTTCTGCTGCTCACTGTCCATGCAAGGTTCATCCACACTTTTAGCACCTTGTTGTTGTTGAGGCCAAGTAAATGCTGCCGCGATGCGCCGTGAGCGAGGGTGGCTGTGAGCGGAATGACTCCCTGTGCTCGCCAGTGACGTGGCATCGCTTCTCGGCCTTTTGGCTAAGATCAAGTGTAGTATCTGTTCTTATCAGTTTAATATCTGATACGTCCCCTACCCGGGGACCATATATTAAATTGATTTTTGGACCAGGGAGATGGAATAGGGGCTTGCTCCGTCCACTCCACGCATCGACCCGGTATGGCAGTATCTCCAGGAACGGTGCACTCCTCCTTACGTTGTCTAAAATCAAGCTCAACTAGATGGGGTTGAGGTCAGATTTGATCGGTGGTTTGGAGCGCTTCTGTAATAGCACATGCGGGCTTGCCTTTCCGTGCGTAATTCCCACAATGGGTAGAGTATGATTTCACGTCCCCTGCAGTCCTCTGACTTAGAGCACATCTCCGTAGTAAACAGCAGAGGGCGTTGCACTGCGACCTGTCAGCTGTTGGTCCGGCATCAAGCAGTCTGCTGCCTTTTCTTTGGTGCCGTCCCGCTGTATTCATTGCAGCTAGTGCTTTAGCGTTGCGTTTTCTACTCCTCCATGAATTAGTTGAGTGGTCATTTGTTTTGTTTTTCCCCTTGACGATTCAGAATGTTCTTCTTTTCTCTGAATTTCCCACTGGAATCGCACATCACAGATTTCAAATGGAGCTCTTTTTGCCACATTTTCTCTGGTGGTTTAGTTGTTGATTCTTTTGGAGGTAAATGGGATGAAATGAGTGGTTTTCCGAATTCCCTTTTGTTGTGGTCATGCAGCAGTGAACTGTGGGAAAAGGATTGCTCACGTCCAAATCTGTTATTTGGGAGACCTGAGGTTGGGACAGATTTCTTTCTCATTCAACCAAATATCAACTATTGCTTTTCTTTCTGACATGCCTTTGGCTGTGAACACGTGGCGAGCACCGTGAGCCAGCGCGGAATGACTGTGGAAGACGTGGTCATGTCAGCCATGGACAACTCATACTTACCTGGCAGGGGAGACACCATGATCAAGAAGGTGGTTCACCCAGGGCGAGGCGCGACCATTGCACTCCGGTTGTGCTGACCCCTGCGAATTCCCCAAATGTGGGAATCTCGACTGCATAATTTCTGGTAGTGGGGGACTGCGTTCGCGCTCTCCCCTGATCAGATGTTGAAAAGCAAGAGTACGTTCTCTCGTACGCCAGTAAGAAATGCTGTCTGTCCAGCGTGCGCAATGCCCGTGATCAGATGGCTTCTTGAATCATGACATGTTGTCTTGAGAGGCTTTCTGACTGAAGTTCAGAGCTTCTCACTTGGCTGCGTTCATCAGGCTGCTGGCCAAGTTTCTGTGGCTCCGTTTCGATTGTACACAAAGCTCTTGCGTTTGTGTCCACTTTCTCTCCCCATTCTCTGTTCCCTGAGTTTCAGTGTCCAATCACTGGTGGAACCAGAAAAGATTTGGTGACAGTTAAACAATTGACACTGATTTAGGTATTAGTTGTTGAAACATGGACAAACAAGATTAAGACTGAGACCAAGACATTCCATTCCAGAGTGTGAGAGATGTGCATGAGTGTCAAGATAGATATTGGTCAGTGTTTCCTTTGGTCCTAGTAGCGTCATTAATCATTTGAATTTGTTTTGTGGCGGGTTAAGATTGCACGGACTGACAATTTCCTTGCCAGACGTAGCAGGAAGTTTGAACGGAAACTTGGTGTTGGAAGCCATTGTGGATCGGTCAGGACGTGGTCACGTGGCCAGAACTAACTTTAAGCTGCATCCACTTGCATTAGGTTGGCCAACTTGTGTGCGGCTTCTGCTGCTCACTGTCCATGCAAGGTTCATCCACACTTTTAGCACCTTGTTGTTGTTGAGGCCAAGTAAATGCTGCCGCGATGCGCCGTGAGCGAGGGTGGCTGTGAGCGGAATGACTCCCTGTGCTCGCCAGTGACGTGGCATCGCTTCTCGGCCTTTTGGCTAAGATCAAGTGTAGTATCTGTTCTTATCAGTTTAATATCTGATACGTCCCCTACCCGGGGACCATATATTAAATTGATTTTTGGACCAGGGAGATGGAATAGGGGCTTGCTCCGTCCACTCCACGCATCGACCCGGTATGGCAGTATCTCCAGGAACGGTGCACTCCTCCTTACGTTGTCTAAAATCAAGCTCAACTAGATGGGGTTGAGGTCAGATTTGATCGGTGGTTTGGAGCGCTTCTGTAATAGCACATGCGGGCTTGCCTTTCCGTGCGTAATTCCCACAATGGGTAAAGCATGATTTCACGTCCCCTGCAGTCCTCTGACTTAGAGCACATCTCCGTAGTAAACAGCAGAGGGCGTTGCACTGCGACCTGTCAGCTGTTGGTCCGGCATCAAGCAGTCTGCTGCCTTTTCTTTGGTGCCGTCCCGCTGTATTCATTGCAGCTAGTGCTTTAGCGTTGCGTTTTCTACTCCTCGATGAATTAGTTGAGTGGTCATTTGTTTTGTTTTTCCCCTTGACGATTCAGAATGTTCTTCTTTTCTCTGAATTTCCCACTGGAATCGCACATCACAGATTTCAAATGGAGCTCTTTTTGCCACATTTTCTCTGGTGGTTTAGTTGTTGATTCTTTTGGAGGTAAATGGGATGAAATGAGTGGTTTTCCGAATTCCCTTTTGTTGTGGTCATGCAGCAGTGAACTGTGGGAAAAGGATTGCTCACGTCCAAATCTGTTATTTGGGAGACCTGAGGTTGGGACAGATTTCTTTCTCATTCAACCAAATATCAACTATTGCTTTTCTTTCTGACATGCCTTTGGCTGTGAACACGTGGCGAGCACCGTGAGCCAGCGCGGAATGACTGTGGAAGACGTGGTCATGTCAGCCATGGACAACTCATACTTACCTGGCAGGGGAGACACCATGATCAAGAAGGTGGTTCACCCAGGGCGAGGCGCGACCATTGCACTCCGGTTGTGCTGACCCCTGCGAATTCCCCAAATGTGGGAATCTCGACTGCATAATTTCTGGTAGTGGGGGACTGCGTTCGCGCTCTCCCCTGATCAGATGTTGAAAAGCAAGAGTACGTTCTCTCGTACGCCAGTAAGAAATGCTGTCTGTCCAGCGTGCGCAATGCCCGTGATCAGATGGCTTCTTGAATCATGACATGTTGTCTTGAGAGGCTTTCTGACTGAAGTTCAGCTTCTCACTTGGCTGCGTTCATCAGGCTGCTGGCCAAGTTTCTGTGGCTCCGTTTCGATTGTACACAAAGCTCTTGCGTTTGTGTCCACTTTCTCTCCCCATTCTCTGTTCCCTGAGTTTCAGTGTCCAATCACTGGTGGAACCAGAAAAGATTTGGTGACAGTTAAACAATTGACACTGATTTAGGTATTAGTTGTTGAAACATGGACAAACAAGATTAAGACTGAGACCAAGACATTCCATTCCAGAGTGTGAGAGATGTGCACGAGTGTCAAGATAGATATTGGTCAGTGTTTCCTTTGGTCCTAGTAGCGTCATTAATCATTTGAATTTGTTTTGTGGCGGGTTAAGATTGCACGGACTGACAATTTCCTTGCCAGACGTAGCAGGAAGTTTGAACGGAAACTTGGTGTTGGAAGCCATTGTGGATCGGTCAGGACGTGGTCACGTGGCCAGAACTAACTTTAAGCTGCATCCACTTGCATTAGGTTGGCCAACTTGTGTGCGGCTTCTGCTGCTCACTGTCCATGCAAGGTTCATCCACACTTTTAGCACCTTGTTGTTGTTGAGGCCAAGTAAATGCTGCCGCGATGCGCCGTGAGCGAGGGTGGCTGTGAGCGGAATGACTCCCTGTGCTCGCCAGTGACGTGGCATCGCTTCTCGGCCTTTTGGCTAAGATCAAGTGTAGTATCTGTTCTTATCAGTTTAATATCTGATACGTCCCCTACCCGGGGACCATATATTAAATTGATTTTTGGACCAGGGAGATGGAATAGGGGCTTGCTCCGTCCACTCCACGCATCGACCCGGTATGGCAGTATCTCCAGGAACGGTGCACTCCTCCTTACGTTGTCTAAAATCAAGCTCAACTAGATGGGGTTGAGGTCAGATTTGATCGGTGGTTTGGAGCGCTTCTGTAATAGCACATGCGGGCTTGCCTTTCCGTGCGTAATTCCCACAATGGGTAGAGTATGATTTCACGTCCCCTGCAGTCCTCTGACTTAGAGCACATCTCCGTAGTAAACAGCAGAGGGCGTTGCACTGCGACCTGTCAGCTGTTGGTCCGGCATCAAGCAGTCTGCTGCCTTTTCTTTGGTGCCGTCCCGCTGTATTCATTGCAGCTAGTGCTTTAGCGTTGCGTTTTCTACTCCTCCATGAATTAGTTGAGTGGTCATTTGTTTTGTTTTTCCCCTTGACGATTCAGAATGTTCTTCTTTTCTCTGAATTTCCCACTGGAATCGCACATCACAGATTTCAAATGGAGCTCTTTTTGCCACATTTTCTCTGGTGGTTTAGTTGTTGATTCTTTTGGAGGTAAATGGGATGAAATGAGTGGTTTTCCGAATTCTCTTTTGTTGTGGTCATGCAGCAGTGAACTGTGGGAAAAGGATTGCTCACGTCCAAATCTGTTATTTGGGAGACCTGAGGTTGGGACAGATTTCTTTCTCATTCAACCAAATATCAACTATTGCTTTTCTTTCTGACATGCCTTTGGCTGTGAACACGTGGCGAGCACCGTGAGCCAGCGCGGAATGACTGTGGAAGACGTGGTCATGTCAGCCATGGACAACTCATACTTACCTGGCAGGGGAGACACCATGATCAAGAAGGTGGTTCACCCAGGGCGAGGCGCGACCATTGCACTCCGGTTGTGCTGACCCCTGCGAATTCCCCAAATGTGGGAATCTCGACTGCATAATTTCTGGTAGTGGGGGACTGCGTTCGCGCTCTCCCCTGATCAGATGTTGAAAAGCAAGAGTACGTTCTCTCGTACGCCAGTAAGAAATGCTGTCTGTCCAGCGTGCGCAATGCCCGTGATCAGATGGCTTCTTGAATCATGACATGTTGTCTTGAGAGGCTTTCTGACTGAAGTTCAGCTTCTCACTTGGCTGCGTTCATCAGGCTGCTGGCCAAGTTTCTGTGGCTCCGTTTCGATTGTACACAAAGCTCTTGCGTTTGTGTCCACTTTCTCTCCCCATTCTCTGTTCCCTGAGTTTCAGTGTCCAATCACTGGTGGAACCAGAAAAGATTTGGTGACAGTTAAACAATTGACACTGATTTAGGTATTAGTTGTTGAAACATGGACAAACAAGATTAAGACTGAGACCAAGACATTCCATTCCAGAGTGTGAGAGATGTGCACGAGTGTCAAGATAGATATTGGTCAGTGTTTCCTTTGGTCCTAGTAGCGTCATTAATCATTTGAATTTGTTTTGTGGCGGGTTAAGATTGCACGGACTGACAATTTCCTTGCCAGACGTAGCAGGAAGTTTGAACGGAAACTTGGTGTTGGAAGCCATTGTGGATCGGTCAGGACGTGGTCACGTGGCCAGAACTAACTTTAAGCTGCATCCACTTGCATTAGGTTGGCCAACTTGTGTGCGGCTTCTGCTGCTCACTGTCCATGCAAGGTTCATCCACACTTTTAGCACCTTGTTGTTGTTGAGGCCAAGTAAATGCTGCCGCGATGCGCCGTGAGCGAGGGTGGCTGTGAGCGGAATGACTCCCTGTGCTCGCCAGTGACGTGGCATCGCTTCTCGGCCTTTTGGCTAAGATCAAGTGTAGTATCTGTTCTTATCAGTTTAATATCTGATACGTTCCCTACCCGGGGACCATATATTAAATTGATTTTTGGACCAGGGAGATGGAATAGGGGCTTGCTCCGTCCACTCCACGCATCGACGCGGTATGGCAGTATCTCCAGGAATGGTGCACTCCTCCTTACGTTGTCTAAAATCAAGCTCAACTAGATGGGGTTGAGGTCAGATTTGATCGGTGGTTTGGAGCGCTTCTCTAATAGCACATGCGGGCTTGCCTTTCCGTGCGTAATTCCCACAATGGGTAGAGTATGATTTCACGTCCCCTGCAGTCCTCTGACTTAGAGCACATCTCCGTAGTAAACAGCAGAGGGCGTTGCACTGCGACCTGTCAGCTGTTGGTCCGGCATCAAGCAGTCTGCTGCCTTTTCTTTGGTGCCGTCCCGCTGTATTCATTGCAGCTAGTGCTTTAGCGTTGCGTTTTCTACTCCTCCATGAATTAGTTGAGTGGTCATTTGTTTTGTTTTTCCCCTTGACGATTCAGAATGTTCTTCTTTTCTCTGAATTTCCCACTGGAATCGCACATCACAGATTTCAAATGGAGCTCTTTTTGCCACATTTTCTCTGGTGGTTTAGTTGTTGATTCTTTTGGAGGTAAATGGGATGAAATGAGTGGTTTTCCGAATTCCCTTTTGTTGTGGTCATGCAGCAGTGAACTGTGGGAAAAGGATTGCTCACGTCCAAATCTGTTATTTGGGAGACCTGAGGTTGGGACAGATTTCTTTCTCATTCAACCAAATATCAACTATTGCTTTTCTTTCTGACATGCCTTTGGCTGTGAACACGTGGCGAGCACCGTGAGCCAGCGCGGAATGACTGTGGAAGACGTGGTCATGTCAGCCATGGACAACTCATACTTACCTGGCAGGGGAGACACCATGATCAAGAAGGTGGTTCACCCAGGGCGAGGCGCGACCATTGCACTCCGGTTGTGCTGACCCCTGCGAATTCCCCAAATGTGGGAATCTCGACTGCATAATTTCTGGTAGTGGGGGACTGCGTTCGCGCTCTCCCCTGATCAGATGCTGAAAAGCAAGAGTACGTTCTCTCGTACGCCAGTAAGAAATGCTGTCTGTCCAGCGTGCGCAATGCCCGTGATCAGATGGCTTCTTGAATCATGACATGTTGTCTTGAGAGGCTTTCTGACTGAAGTTCAGAGCTTCTCACTTGGCTGCGTTCATCAGGCTGCTGGCCAAGTTTCTGTGGCTCCGTTTTGATTGTACACAAAGCTCTTGCGTTTGTGTCCACTTTCTCTCCCCATTCTCTGTTCCCTGAGTTTCAGTGTCCAATCACTGGTGGAACCAGAAAAGATTTGGTGACAGTTAAACAATTGACACTGATTTAGGTATTAGTTGTTGAAACATGGACAAACAAGATTAAGACTGAGACCAAGACATTCCATTCCAGAGTGTGAGAGATGTGCATGAGTGTCAAGATAGATATTGGTCAGTGTTTCCTTTGGTCCTAGTAGCGTCATTAATCATTTGAATTTGTTTTGTGGCGGGTTAAGATTGCACGGACTGACAATTTCCTTGCCAGACGTAGCAGGAAGTTTGAACGGAAACTTGGTGTTGGAAGCCATTGTGGATCGGTCAGGACGTGGTCACGTGGCCAGAACTAACTTTAAGCTGCATCCACTTGCATTAGGTTGGCCAACTTGTGTGCGGCTTCTGCTGCTCACTGTCCATGCAAGGTTCATCCACACTTTTAGCACCTTGTTGTTGTTGAGGCCAAGTAAATGCTGCCGCGATGCGCCGTGAGCGAGGGTGGCTGTGAGCGGAATGACTCCCTGTGCTCGCCAGTGACGTGGCATCGCTTCTCGGCCTTTTGGCTATGATCAAGTGTAGTATCTGTTCTTATCAGTTTAATATCTGATACGTCCCCTACCCGGGGACCATATATTAAATTGATTTTTGGACCAGGGAGATGGAATAGGGGCTTGCTACGTCCACTCCACGCATCGACCCGGTATGGCAGTATCTTCAGGAACGGTGCACTCCTCCTTACGTTGTCTAAAATCAAGCTCAACTAGATGGGGTTGAGGTCAGATTTGATCGGTGGTTTGGAGCGCTTCTGTAATAGCACATGCGGGCTTGCCTTTCCGTGCGTAATTCCCACAATGGGTAAAGTATGATTTCACGTCCCCTGCAGTCCTCTGACTTAGAGCACATCTCCGTAGTAAACAGCAGAGGGCGTTGCACTGCGACCTGTCAGCTGTTGGTCCGGCATCAAGCAGTCTGCTGCCTTTTCTTTGGTGCCGTCCCGCTGTATTCATTGCAGCTAGTGCTTTAGCGTTGCGTTTTCTACTCCTCGATGAATTAGTTGAGTGGTCATTTGTTTTGTTTTTCCCCTTGACGATTCAGAATGTTCTTCTTTTCTCTGAATTTCCCACTGGAATCGCACATCACAGATTTCAAATGGAGCTCTTTTTGCCACATTTTCTCTGGTGGTTTAGTTGTTGATTCTTTTGGAGGTAAATGGGATGAAATGAGTGGTTTTCCGAATTCCCTTTTGTTGTGGTCATGCAGCAGTGAACTGTGGGAAAAGGATTGCTCACGTCCAAATCTGTTATTTGGGAGACCTGAGGTTGGGACAGATTTCTTTCTCATTCAACCAAATATCAACTATTGCTTTTCTTTCTGACATGCTTTTGGCTGTGAACACGTGGCGAGCACCGTGAGCCAGCGCGGAATGACTGTGGAAGACGTGGTCATGTCAGCCATGGACAACTCATACTTACCTGGCAGGGGAGACACCATGATCAAGAAGGTGGTTCACCCAGGGCGAGGCGCGACCATTGCACTCCGGTTGTGCTGACCCCTGCGAATTCCCCAAATGTGGGAATCTCGACTGCATAATTTCTGGTAGTGGGGGACTGCGTTCGCGCTCTCCCCTGATCAGATGTTGAAAAGCAAGAGTACGTTCTCTCGTACGCCAGTAAGAAATGCTGTCTGTCCAGCGTGCGCAATGCCCGTGATCAGATGGCTTCTTGAATCATGACATGTTGTCTTGAGAGGCTTTCTGACTGAAGTTCAGCTTCTCACTTGGCTGCGTTCATCAGGCTGCTGGCCAAGTTTCTGTGGCTCCGTTTCGATTGTACACAAAGCTCTTGCGTTTGTGTCCACTTTCTCTCCCCATTCTCTGTTCCCTGAGTTTCAGTGTCCAATCACTGGTGGAACCAGAAAAGATTTGGTGACAGTTAAACAATTGACACTGATTTAGGTATTAGTTGTTGAAACATGGACAAACAAGATTAAGACTGAGACCAAGACATTCCATTCCAGAGTGTGAGAGATGTGCATGAGTGTCAAGATAGATATTGGTCAGTGTTTCCTTTGGTCCTAGTAGCGTCATTAATCATTTGAATTTGTTTTGTGGCGGGTTAAGATTGCACGGACTGACAATTTCCTTGCCAGACGTAGCAGGAAGTTTGAACGGAAACTTGGTGTTGGAAGCCATTGTGGATCGGTCAGGACGTGGTCACGTGGCCAGAACTAACTTTAAGCTGCATCCACTTGCATTAGGTTGGCCAACTTGTGTGCGGCTTCTGCTGCTCACTGTCCATGCAAGGTTCATCCACACTTTTAGCACCTTGTTGTTGTTGAGGCCAAGTAAATGCTGCCGCGATGCGCCGTGAGCGAGGGTGGCTGTGAGCGGAATGACTCCCTGTGCTCGCCAGTGACGTGGCATCGCTTCTCGGCCTTTTGGCTATGATCAAGTGTAGTATCTGTTCTTATCAGTTTAATATCTGATACGTCCCCTACCCGGGGACCATATATTAAATTGATTTTTGGACCAGGGAGATGGAATAGGGGCTTGCTACGTCCACTCCACGCATCGACCCGGTATGGCAGTATCTTCAGGAACGGTGCACTCCTCCTTACGTTGTCTAAAATCAAGCTCAACTAGATGGGGTTGAGGTCAGATTTGATCGGTGGTTTGGAGCGCTTCTGTAATAGCACATGCGGGCTTGCCTTTCCGTGCGTAATTCCCACAATGGGTAAAGTATGATTTCACGTCCCCTGCAGTCCTCTGACTTAGAGCACATCTCCGTAGTAAACAGCAGAGGGCGTTGCACTGCGACCTGTCAGCTGTTGGTCCGGCATCAAGCAGTCTGCTGCCTTTTCTTTGGTGCCGTCCCGCTGTATTCATTGCAGCTAGTGCTTTAGCGTTGCGTTTTCTACTCCTCGATGAATTAGTTGAGTGGTCATTTGTTTTGTTTTTCCCCTTGACGATTCAGAATGTTCTTCTTTTCTCTGAATTTCCCACTGGAATCGCACATCACAGATTTCAAATGGAGCTCTTTTTGCCACATTTTCTCTGGTGGTTTAGTTGTTGATTCTTTTGGAGGTAAATGGGATGAAATGAGTGGTTTTCCGAATTCCCTTTTGTTGTGGTCATGCAGCAGTGAACTGTGGGAAAAGGATTGCTCACGTCCAAATCTGTTATTTGGGAGACCTGAGGTTGGGACAGATTTCTTTCTCATTCAACCAAATATCAACTATTGCTTTTCTTTCTGACATGCTTTTGGCTGTGAACACGTGGCGAGCACCGTGAGCCAGCGCGGAATGACTGTGGAAGACGTGGTCATGTCAGCCATGGACAACTCATACTTACCTGGCAGGGGAGACACCATGATCAAGAAGGTGGTTCACCCAGGGCGAGGCGCGACCATTGCACTCCGGTTGTGCTGACCCCTGCGAATTCCCCAAATGTGGGAATCTCGACTGCATAATTTCTGGTAGTGGGGGACTGCGTTCGCGCTCTCCCCTGATCAGATGTTGAAAAGCAAGAGTACGTTCTCTCGTACGCCAGTAAGAAATGCTGTCTGTCCAGCGTGCGCAATGCCCGTGATCAGATGGCTTCTTGAATCATGACATGTTGTCTTGAGAGGCTTTCTGACTGAAGTTCAGCTTCTCACTTGGCTGCGTTCATCAGGCTGCTGGCCAAGTTTCTGTGGCTCCGTTTCGATTGTACACAAAGCTCTTGCGTTTGTGTCCACTTTCTCTCCCCATTCTCTGTTCCCTGAGTTTCAGTGTCCAATCACTGGTGGAACCAGAAAAGATTTGGTGACAGTTAAACAATTGACACTGATTTAGGTATTAGTTGTTGAAACATGGACAAACAAGATTAAGACTGAGACCAAGACATTCCATTCCAGAGTGTGAGAGATGTGCATGAGTGTCAAGATAGATATTGGTCAGTGTTTCCTTTGGTCCTAGTAGCGTCATTAATCATTTGAATTTGTTTTGTGGCGGGTTAAGATTGCACGGACTGACAATTTCCTTGCCAGACGTAGCAGGAAGTTTGAACGGAAACTTGGTGTTGGAAGCCATTGTGGATCGGTCAGGACGTGGTCACGTGGCCAGAACTAACTTTAAGCTGCATCCACTTGCATTAGGTTGGCCAACTTGTGTGCGGCTTCTGCTGCTCACTGTCCATGCAAGGTTCATCCACACTTTTAGCACCTTGTTGTTGTTGAGGCCAAGTAAATGCTGCCGCGATGCGCCGTGAGCGAGGGTGGCTGTGAGCGGAATGACTCCCTGTGCTCGCCAGTGACGTGGCATCGCTTCTCGGCCTTTTGGCTAAGATCAAGTGTAGTATCTGTTCTTATCAGTTTAATATCTGATACGTCTCCTACCCGGGGACCATATATTAAATTGATTTTTGGACCAGGGAGATGGAATAGGGGCTTGCTCCGTCCACTCCACGCATCGACCCGGTATGGCAGTATCTCCAGGAACGGTGCACTCCTCCTTACGTTGTCTAAAATCAAGCACAACTAGATGGGGTTGAGGTCAGATTTGATCGGTGGTTTGGAGCGCTTCTGTAATAGCACATGCGGGCTTGCCTTTCCGTGCGTAATTCCCACAATGGGTAGAGTATGATTTCACGTCCCCTGCAGTCCTCTGACTTAGAGCACATCTCCGTAGTAAACAGCAGAGGGCGTTGCACTGCGACCTGTCAGCTGTTGGTCCGGCATCAAGCAGTCTGCTGCCTTTTCTTTGGTGCCGTCCCGCTGTATTCATTGCAGCTAGTGCTTTAGCGTTGCGTTTTCTACTCCTCGATGAATTAGTTGAGTGGTCATTTGTTTTGTTTTTCCCCTTGACGATTCAGAATGTTCTTCTTTTCTCTGAATTTCCCACTGGAATCGCACATCACAGATTTCAAATGGAGCTCTTTTTGCCACATTTTCTCTGGTGGTTTAGTTGTTGATTCTTTTGGAGGTAAATGGGATGAAATGAGTGGTTTTCCGAATTCCCTTTTGTTGTGGTCATGCAGCAGTGAACTGTGGGAAAAGGATTGCTCACGTCCAAATCTGTTATTTGGGAGACCTGAGGTTGGGACAGATTTCTTTCTCATTCAACCAAATATCAACTATTGCTTTTCTTTCTGACATGCCTTTGGCTGTGAACACGTGGCGAGCACCGTGAGCCAGCGCGGAATGACTGTGGAAGACGTGGTCATGTCAGCCATGGACAACTCATACTTACCTGGCAGGGGAGACACCATGATCAAGAAGGTGGTTCACCCAGGGCGAGGCGCGACCATTGCACTCCGGTTGTGCTGACCCCTGCGAATTCCCCAAATGTGGGAATCTCGACTGCATAATTTCTGGTAGTGGGGGACTGCGTTCGCGCTCTCCCCTGATCAGATGTTGAAAAGCAAGAGTACGTTCTCTCGTACGCCAGTAAGAAATGCTGTCTGTCCAGCGTGCGCAATGCCCGTGATCAGATGGCTTCTTGAATCATGACATGTTGTCTTGAGAGGCTTTCTGACTGAAGTTCAGAGCTTCTCACTTGGCTGCGTTCATCAGGCTGCTGGCCAAGTTTCTGTGGCTCCGTTTCGATTGTACACAAAGCTCTTGCGTTTGTGTTCACTTTCTCTCCCCATTCTCTGTTCCCTGAGTTTCAGTGTCCAATCACTGGTGGAACCAGAAAAGATTTGGTGACAGTTAAACAATTGACACTGATTTAGGTATTAGTTGTTGAAACATGGACAAACAAGATTAAGACTGAGACCACGACATTCCATTCCAGAGTGTGAGAGATGTGCATGAGTGTCAAGATAGATATTGGTCAGTGTTTCCTTTGGTCCTAGTAGCGTCATTAATCATTTGAATTTGTTTTGTGGCGGGTTAAGATTGCACGGACTGACAATTTCCTTGCCAGACGTAGCAGGAAGTTTGAACGGAAACTTGGTGTTGGAAGCCATTGTGGATCGGTCAGGACGTGGTCACGTGGCCAGAACTAACTTTAAGCTGCATCCACTTGCATTAGGTTGGCCAACTTGTGTGCGGCTTCTGCTGCTCACTGTCCATGCAAGGTTCATCCACACTTTTAGCACCTTGTTGTTGTTGAGGCCAAGTAAATGCTGCCGCGATGCGCCGTGAGCGAGGGTGGCTGTGAGCGGAATGACTCCCTGTGCTCGCCAGTGACGTGGCATCGCTTCTCGGCCTTTTGGCTAAGATCAAGTGTAGTATCTGTTCTTATCAGTTTAATATCTGATACGTCCCCTACCCGGGGACCATATATTAAATTGATTTTTGGACCAGGGAGATGGAATAGGGGCTTGCTCCGTCCACTCCATGCATCGACCCGGTATGGCAGTATCTCCAGGAACGGTGCACTCCTCCTTACGTTGTCTAAAATCAAGCTCAACTAGATGGGATTGAGGTCAGATTTGATCGGTGGTTTGGAGCGCTTCTGTAATAGCACATGCGGGCTTGCCTTTCCGTGCGTAATTCCCACAATGGGTAAAGTATGATTTCACGTCCCCTGCAGTCCTCTGACTTAGAGCACATCTCCGTAGTAAACAGCAGAGGGCGTTGCACTGCGACCTGTCAGCTGTTGGTCCGGCATCAAGCAGTCTGCTGCCTTTTCTTTGGTGCCGTCCCGCTGTATTCATTGCAGCTAGTGCTTTAGCGTTGCGTTTTCTACTCCTCGATGAATTAGTTGAGTGGTCATTTGTTTTGTTTTTCCCCTTGACGATTCAGAATGTTCTTCTTTTCTCTGAATTTCCCACTGGAATCGCACATCACAGATTTCAAATGGAGCTCTTTTTGCCACATTTTCTCTGGTGGTTTAGTTGTTGATTCTTTTGGAGGTAAATGGGATGAAATGAGTGGTTTTCCGAATTCCCTTTTGTTGTGGTCATGCAGCAGTGAACTGTGGGAAAAGGATTGCTCACGTCCAAATCTGTTATTTGGGAGACCTGAGGTTGGGACAGATTTCTTTCTCATTCAACCAAATATCAACTATTGCTTTTCTTTCTGACATGCCTTTGGCTGTGAACACGTGGCGAGCACCGTGAGCCAGCGCGGAATGACTGTGGAAGACGTGGTCATGTCAGCCATGGACAACTCATACTTACCTGGCAGGGGAGACACCATGATCAAGAAGGTGGTTCACCCAGGGCGAGGCGCGACCATTGCACTCCGGTTGTGCTGACCCCTGCGAATTCCCCAAATGTGGGAATCTCGACTGCATAATTTCTGGTAGTGGGGGACTGCGTTCGCGCTCTCCCCTGATCAGATGTTGAAAAGCAAGAGTACGTTCTCTCGTACGCCAGTAAGAAATGCTGTCTGTCCAGCGTGCGCAATGCCCGTGATCAGATGGCTTCTTGAATCATGACATGTTGTCTTGAGAGGCTTTCTGACTGAAGTTCAGCTTCTCACTTGGCTGCGTTCATCAGGCTGCTGGCCAAGTTTCTGTGGCTCCGTTTCGATTGTACACAAAGCTCTTGCGTTTGTGTCCACTTTCTCTCCCCATTCTCTGTTCCCTGAGTTTCAGTGTCCAATCACTGGTGGAACCAGAAAAGATTTGGTGACAGTTAAACAATTGACACTGATTTAGGTATTAGTTGTTGAAACATGGACAAACAAGATTAAGACTGAGACCAAGACATTCCATTCCAGAGTGTGAGAGATGTGCACGAGTGTCAAGATAGATATTGGTCAGTGTTTCCTTTGGTCCTAGTAGCGTCATTAATCATTTGAATTTGTTTTGTGGCGGGTTAAGATTGCACGGACTGACAATTTCCTTGCCAGACGTAGCAGGAAGTTTGAACGGAAACTTTGTGTTGGAAGCCATTGTGGATCGGTCAGGACGTGGTCACGTGGCCAGAACTAACTTTAAGCTGCATCCACTTGCATTAGGTTGGCCAACTTGTGTGCGGCTTCTGCTGCTCACTGTCCATGCAAGGTTCATCCACACTTTTAGCACCTTGTTGTTGTTGAGGCCAAGTAAATGCTGCCGCGATGCGCCGTGAGCGAGGGTGGCTGTGAGCGGAATGACTCCCTGTGCTCGCCAGTGACGTGGCATCGCTTCTCGGCCTTTTGGCTAAGATCAAGTGTAGTATCTGTTCTTATCAGTTTAATATCTGATACGTCCCCTACCCGGGGACCATATATTAAATTGATTTTTGGACCAGGGAGATGGAATAGGGGCTTGCTCCGTCCACTCCACGCATCGACCCGGTATGGCAGTATCTCCAGGAACGGTGCACTCCTCCTTACGTTGTCTAAAATCAAGCTCAACTAGATGGGATTGAGGTCAGATTTGATCGGTGGTTTGGAGCGCTTCTGTAATAGCACATGCGGGCTTGCCTTTCCGTGCGTAATTCCCACAATGGGTAAAGTATGATTTCACGTCCCCTGCAGTCCTCTGACTTAGAGCACATCTCCGTAGTAAACAGCAGAGGGCGTTGCACTGCGACCTGTCAGCTGTTGGTCCGGCATCAAGCAGTCTGCTGCCTTTTCTTTGGTGCCGTCCCGCTGTATTCATTGCAGCTAGTGCTTTAGCGTTGCGTTTTCTACTCCTCGATGAATTAGTTGAGTGGTCATTTGTTTTGTTTTTCCCCTTGACGATTCAGAATGTTCTTCTTTTCTCTGAATTTCCCACTGGAATCGCACATCACAGATTTCAAATGGAGCTCTTTTTGCCACATTTTCTCTGGTGGTTTAGTTGTTGATTCTTTTGGAGGTAAATGGGATGAAATGAGTGGTTTTCCGAATTCCCTTTTGTTGTGGTCATGCAGCAGTGAACTGTGGGAAAAGGATTGCTCACGTCCAAATCTGTTATTTGGGAGACCTGAGGTTGGGACAGATTTCTTTCTCATTCAACCAAATATCAACTATTGCTTTTCTTTCTGACATGCCTTTGGCTGTGAACACGTGGCGAGCACCGTGAGCCAGCGCGGAATGACTGTGGAAGACGTGGTCATGTCAGCCATGGACAACTCATACTTACCTGGCAGGGGAGACACCATGATCAAGAAGGTGGTTCACCCAGGGCGAGGCGCGACCATTGCACTCCGGTTGTGCTGACCCCTGCGAATTCCCCAAATGTGGGAATCTCGACTGCATAATTTCTGGTAGTGGGGGACTGCGTTCGCGCTCTCCCCTGATCAGATGTTGAAAAGCAAGAGTACGTTCTCTCGTACGCCAGTAAGAAATGCTGTCTGTCCAGCGTGCGCAATGCCCGTGATCAGATGGCTTCTTGAATCATGACATGTTGTCTTGAGAGGCTTTCTGACTGAAGTTCAGCTTCTCACTTGGCTGCGTTCATCAGGCTGCTGGCCAAGTTTCTGTGGCTCCGTTTCGATTGTACACAAAGCTCTTGCGTTTGTGTCCACTTTCTCTCCCCATTCTCTGTTCCCTGAGTTTCAGTGTCCAATCACTGGTGGAACCAGAAAAGATTTGGTGACAGTTAAACAATTGACACTGATTTAGGTATTAGTTGTTGAAACATGGACAAACAAGATTAAGACTGAGACCAAGACATTCCATTCCAGAGTGTGAGAGATGTGCACGAGTGTCAAGATAGATATTGGTCAGTGTTTCCTTTGGTCCTAGTAGCGTCATTAATCATTTGAATTTGTTTTGTGGCGGGTTAAGATTGCACGGACTGACAATTTCCTTGCCAGACGTAGCAGGAAGTTTGAACGGAAACTTGGTGTTGGAAGCCATTGTGGATCGGTCAGGACGTGGTCACGTGGCCAGAACTAACTTTAAGCTGCATCCACTTGCATTAGGTTGGCCAACTTGTGTGCGGCTTCTGCTGCTCACTGTCCATGCAAGGTTCATCCACACTTTTAGCACCTTGTTGTTGTTGAGGCCAAGTAAATGCTGCCGCGATGCGCCGTGAGCGAGGGTGGCTGTGAGCGGAATGACTCCCTGTGCTCGCCAGTGACGTGGCATCGCTTCTCGGCCTTTTGGCTAAGATCAAGTGTAGTATCTGTTCTTATCAGTTTAATATCTGATACGTCCCCTACCCGGGGACCATATATTAAATTGATTTTTGGACCAGGGAGATGGAATAGGGGCTTGCTCCGTCCACTCCACGCATCGACCCGGTATGGCAGTATCTCCAGGAACGGTGCACTCCTCCTTACGTTGTCTAAAATCAAGCTCAACTAGATGGGGTTGAGGTCAGATTTGATCGGTGGTTTGGAGCGCTTCTGTAATAGCACATGCGGGCTTGCCTTTCCGTGCGTAATTCCCACAATGGGTAGAGTATGATTTCACGTCCCCTGCAGTCCTCTGACTTAGAGCACATCTCCGTAGTAAACAGCAGAGGGCGTTGCACTGCGACCTGTCAGCTGTTGGTCCGGCATCAAGCAGTCTGCTGCCTTTTCTTTGGTGCCGTCCCGCTGTATTCATTGCAGCTAGTGCTTTAGCGTTGCGTTTTCTACTCCTCGATGAATTAGTTGAGTGGTCATTTGTTTTGTTTTTCCCCTTGACGATTCAGAATGTTCTTCTTTTCTCTGAATTTCCCACTGGAATCGCACATCACAGATTTCAAATGGAGCTCTTTTTGCCACATTTTCTCTGGTGGTTTAGTTGTTGATTCTTTTGGAGGTAAATGGGATGAAATGAGTGGTTTTCCGAATTCCCTTTTGTTGTGGTCATGCAGCAGTGAACTGTGGGAAAAGGATTGCTCACGTCCAAATCTGTTATTTGGGAGACCTGAGGTTGGGACAGATTTCTTTCTCATTCAACCAAATATCAACTATTGCTTTTCTTTCTGACATGCCTTTGGCTGTGAACACGTGGCGAGCACCGTGAGCCAGCGCGGAATGACTGTGGAAGACGTGGTCATGTCAGCCATGGACAACTCATACTTACCTGGCAGGGGAGACACCATGATCAAGAAGGTGGTTCACCCAGGGCGAGGCGCGACCATTGCACTCCGGTTGTGCTGACCCCTGCGAATTCCCCAAATGTGGGAATCTCGACTGCATAATTTCTGGTAGTGGGGGACTGCGTTCGCGCTCTCCCCTGATCAGATGTTGAAAAGCAAGAGTACGTTCTCTCGTACGCCAGTAAGAAATGCTGTCTGTCCAGCGTGCGCAATGCCCGTGATCAGATGGCTTCTTGAATCATGACATGTTGTCTTGAGAGGCTTTCTGACTGAAGTTCAGCTTCTCACTTGGCTGCGTTCATCAGGCTGCTGGCCAAGTTTCTGTGGCTCCGTTTCGATTGTACACAAAGCTCTTGCGTTTGTGTCCACTTTCTCTCCCCATTCTCTGTTCCCTGAGTTTCAGTGTCCAATCACTGGTGGAACCAGAAAAGATTTGGTGACAGTTAAACAATTGACACTGATTTAGGTATTAGTTGTTGAAACATGGACAAACAAGATTAAGACTGAGACCAAGACATTCCATTCCAGAGTGTGAGAGATGTGCACGAGTGTCAAGATAGATATTGGTCAGTGTTTCCTTTGGTCCTAGTAGCGTCATTAATCATTTGAATTTGTTTTGTGGCGGGTTAAGATTGCACGGACTGACAATTTCCTTGCCAGACGTAGCAGGAAGTTTGAACGGAAACTTGGTGTTGGAAGCCATTGTGGATCGGTCAGGACGTGGTCACGTGGCCAGAACTAACTTTAAGCTGCATCCACTTGCATTAGGTTGGCCAACTTGTGTGCGGCTTCTGCTGCTCACTGTCCATGCAAGGTTCATCCACACTTTTAGCACCTTGTTGTTGTTGAGGCCAAGTAAATGCTGCCGCGATGCGCCGTGAGCGAGGGTGGCTGTGAGCGGAATGACTCCCTGTGCTCGCCAGTGACGTGGCATCGCTTCTCGGCCTTTTGGCTAAGATCAAGTGTAGTATCTGTTCTTATCAGTTTAATATCTGATACGTCCCCTACCCGGGGACCATATATTAAATTGATTTTTGGACCAGGGAGATGGAATAGGGGCTTGCTCCGTCCACTCCACGCATCGACCCGGTATGGCAGTATCTCCAGGAACGGTGCACTCCTCCTTACGTTGTCTAAAATCAAGCTCAACTAGATGGGGTTGAGGTCAGATTTGATCGGTGGTTTGGAGCGCTTCTGTAATAGCACATGCGGGCTTGCCTTTCCGTGCGTAATTCCCACAATGGGTAGAGTATGATTTCACGTCCCCTGCAGTCCTCTGACTTAGAGCACATCTCCGTAGTAAACAGCAGAGGGCGTTGCACTGCGACCTGTCAGCTGTTGGTCCGGCATCAAGCAGTCTGCTGCCTTTTCTTTGGTGCCGTCCCGCTGTATTCATTGCAGCTAGTGCTTTAGCGTTGCGTTTTCTACTCCTCCATGAATTAGTTGAGTGGTCATTTGTTTTGTTTTTCCCCTTGACGATTCAGAATGTTCTTCTTTTCTCTGAATTTCCCACTGGAATCGCACATCACAGATTTCAAATGGAGCTCTTTTTGCCACATTTTCTCTGGTGGTTTAGTTGTTGATTCTTTTGGAGGTAAATGGGATGAAATGAGTGGTTTTCCGAATTCTCTTTTGTTGTGGTCATGCAGCAGTGAACTGTGGGAAAAGGATTGCTCACGTCCAAATCTGTTATTTGGGAGACCTGAGGTTGGGACAGATTTCTTTCTCATTCAACCAAATATCAACTATTGCTTTTCTTTCTGACATGCCTTTGGCTGTGAACACGTGGCGAGCACCGTGAGCCAGCGCGGAATGACTGTGGAAGACGTGGTCATGTCAGCCATGGACAACTCATACTTACCTGGCAGGGGAGACACCATGATCAAGAAGGTGGTTCACCCAGGGCGAGGCGCGACCATTGCACTCCGGTTGTGCTGACCCCTGCGAATTCCCCAAATGTGGGAATCTCGACTGCATAATTTCTGGTAGTGGGGGACTGCGTTCGCGCTCTCCCCTGATCAGATGTTGAAAAGCAAGAGTACGTTCTCTCGTACGCCAGTAAGAAATGCTGTCTGTCCAGCGTGCGCAATGCCCGTGATCAGATGGCTTCTTGAATCATGACATGTTGTCTTGAGAGGCTTTCTGACTGAAGTTCAGCTTCTCACTTGGCTGCGTTCATCAGGCTGCTGGCCAAGTTTCTGTGGCTCCGTTTCGATTGTACACAAAGCTCTTGCGTTTGTGTCCACTTTCTCTCCCCATTCTCTGTTCCCTGAGTTTCAGTGTCCAATCACTGGTGGAACCAGAAAAGATTTGGTGACAGTTAAACAATTGACACTGATTTAGGTATTAGTTGTTGAAACATGGACAAACAAGATTAAGACTGAGACCAAGACATTCCATTCCAGAGTGTGAGAGATGTGCATGAGTGTCAAGATAGATATTGGTCAGTGTTTCCTTTGGTCCTAGTAGCGTCATTAATCATTTGAATTTGTTTTGTGGCGGGTTAAGATTGCACGGACTGACAATTTCCTTGCCAGACGTAGCAGGAAGTTTGAACGGAAACTTGGTGTTGGAAGCCATTGTGGATCGGTCAGGACGTGGTCACGTGGCCAGAACTAACTTTAAGCTGCATCCACTTGCATTAGGTTGGCCAACTTGTGTGCGGCTTCTGCTGCTCACTGTCCATGCAAGGTTCATCCACACTTTTAGCACCTTGTTGTTGTTGAGGCCAAGTAAATGCTGCCGCGATGCGCCGTGAGCGAGGGTGGCTGTGAGCGGAATGACTCCCTGTGCTCGCCAGTGACGTGGCATCGCTTCTCGGCCTTTTGGCTAAGATCAAGTGTAGTATCTGTTCTTATCAGTTTAATATCTGATACGTTCCCTACCCGGGGACCATATATTAAATTGATTTTTGGACCAGGGAGATGGAATAGGGGCTTGCTCCGTCCACTCCACGCATCGACGCGGTATGGCAGTATCTCCAGGAACGGTGCACTCCTCCTTACGTTGTCTAAAATCAAGCTCAACTAGATGGGGTTGAGGTCAGATTTGATCGGTGGTTTGGAGCGCTTCTCTAATAGCACATGCGGGCTTGCCTTTCCGTGCGTAATTCCCACAATGGGTAGAGTATGATTTCACGTCCCCTGCAGTCCTCTGACTTAGAGCACATCTCCGTAGTAAACAGCAGAGGGCGTTGCACTGCGACCTGTCAGCTGTTGGTCCGGCATCAAGCAGTCTGCTGCCTTTTCTTTGGTGCCGTCCCGCTGTATTCATTGCAGCTAGTGCTTTAGCGTTGCGTTTTCTACTCCTCCATGAATTAGTTGAGTGGTCATTTGTTTTGTTTTTCCCCTTGACGATTCAGAATGTTCTTCTTTTCTCTGAATTTCCCACTGGAATCGCACATCACAGATTTCAAATGGAGCTCTTTTTGCCACATTTTCTCTGGTGGTTTAGTTGTTGATTCTTTTGGAGGTAAATGGGATGAAATGAGTGGTTTTCCGAATTCCCTTTTGTTGTGGTCATGCAGCAGTGAACTGTGGGAAAAGGATTGCTCACGTCCAAATCTGTTATTTGGGAGACCTGAGGTTGGGACAGATTTCTTTCTCATTCAACCAAATATCAACTATTGCTTTTCTTTCTGACATGCCTTTGGCTGTGAACACGTGGCGAGCACCGTGAGCCAGCGCGGAATGACTGTGGAAGACGTGGTCATGTCAGCCATGGACAACTCATACTTACCTGGCAGGGGAGACACCATGATCAAGAAGGTGGTTCACCCAGGGCGAGGCGCGACCATTGCACTCCGGTTGTGCTGACCCCTGCGAATTCCCCAAATGTGGGAATCTCGACTGCATAATTTCTGGTAGTGGGGGACTGCGTTCGCGCTCTCCCCTGATCAGATGCTGAAAAGCAAGAGTACGTTCTCTCGTACGCCAGTAAGAAATGCTGTCTGTCCAGCGTGCGCAATGCCCGTGATCAGATGGCTTCTTGAATCATGACATGTTGTCTTGAGAGGCTTTCTGACTGAAGTTCAGAGCTTCTCACTTGGCTGCGTTCATCAGGCTGCTGGCCAAGTTTCTGTGGCTCCGTTTTGATTGTACACAAAGCTCTTGCGTTTGTGTCCACTTTCTCTCCCCATTCTCTGTTCCCTGAGTTTCAGTGTCCAATCACTGGTGGAACCAGAAAAGATTTGGTGACAGTTAAACAATTGACACTGATTTAGGTATTAGTTGTTGAAACATGGACAAACAAGATTAAGACTGAGACCAAGACATTCCATTCCAGAGTGTGAGAGATGTGCATGAGTGTCAAGATAGATATTGGTCAGTGTTTCCTTTGGTCCTAGTAGCGTCATTAATCATTTGAATTTGTTTTGTGGCGGGTTAAGATTGCACGGACTGACAATTTCCTTGCCAGACGTAGCAGGAAGTTTGAACGGAAACTTGGTGTTGGAAGCCATTGTGGATCGGTCAGGACGTGGTCACGTGGCCAGAACTAACTTTAAGCTGCATCCACTTGCATTAGGTTGGCCAACTTGTGTGCGGCTTCTGCTGCTCA
The DNA here is from genome assembly GCF_046127955.1 of Nelusetta ayraudi. NCBI lineage: Eukaryota > Metazoa > Chordata > Actinopteri > Tetraodontiformes > Monacanthidae > Nelusetta > Nelusetta ayraudi. The sequence goes on from NW_027466089.1 coordinate 2,812,981, forward strand.
CTGTCCATGCAAGGTTCATCCACACTTTTAGCACCTTGTTGTTGTTGAGGCCAAGTAAATGCTGCCGCGATGCGCCGTGAGCGAGGGTGGCTGTGAGCGGAATGACTCCCTGTGCTCGCCAGTGACGTGGCATCGCTTCTCGGCCTTTTGGCTATGATCAAGTGTAGTATCTGTTCTTATCAGTTTAATATCTGATACGTCCCCTACCCGGGGACCATATATTAAATTGATTTTTGGACCAGGGAGATGGAATAGGGGCTTGCTACGTCCACTCCACGCATCGACCCGGTATGGCAGTATCTTCAGGAACGGTGCACTCCTCCTTACGTTGTCTAAAATCAAGCTCAACTAGATGGGGTTGAGGTCAGATTTGATCGGTGGTTTGGAGCGCTTCTGTAATAGCACATGCGGGCTTGCCTTTCCGTGCGTAATTCCCACAATGGGTAAAGTATGATTTCACGTCCCCTGCAGTCCTCTGACTTAGAGCACATCTCCGTAGTAAACAGCAGAGGGCGTTGCACTGCGACCTGTCAGCTGTTGGTCCGGCATCAAGCAGTCTGCTGCCTTTTCTTTGGTGCCGTCCCGCTGTATTCATTGCAGCTAGTGCTTTAGCGTTGCGTTTTCTACTCCTCGATGAATTAGTTGAGTGGTCATTTGTTTTGTTTTTCCCCTTGACGATTCAGAATGTTCTTCTTTTCTCTGAATTTCCCACTGGAATCGCACATCACAGATTTCAAATGGAGCTCTTTTTGCCACATTTTCTCTGGTGGTTTAGTTGTTGATTCTTTTGGAGGTAAATGGGATGAAATGAGTGGTTTTCCGAATTCCCTTTTGTTGTGGTCATGCAGCAGTGAACTGTGGGAAAAGGATTGCTCACGTCCAAATCTGTTATTTGGGAGACCTGAGGTTGGGACAGATTTCTTTCTCATTCAACCAAATATCAACTATTGCTTTTCTTTCTGACATGCTTTTGGCTGTGAACACGTGGCGAGCACCGTGAGCCAGCGCGGAATGACTGTGGAAGACGTGGTCATGTCAGCCATGGACAACTCATACTTACCTGGCAGGGGAGACACCATGATCAAGAAGGTGGTTCACCCAGGGCGAGGCGCGACCATTGCACTCCGGTTGTGCTGACCCCTGCGAATTCCCCAAATGTGGGAATCTCGACTGCATAATTTCTGGTAGTGGGGGACTGCGTTCGCGCTCTCCCCTGATCAGATGTTGAAAAGCAAGAGTACGTTCTCTCGTACGCCAGTAAGAAATGCTGTCTGTCCAGCGTGCGCAATGCCCGTGATCAGATGGCTTCTTGAATCATGACATGTTGTCTTGAGAGGCTTTCTGACTGAAGTTCAGCTTCTCACTTGGCTGCGTTCATCAGGCTGCTGGCCAAGTTTCTGTGGCTCCGTTTCGATTGTACACAAAGCTCTTGCGTTTGTGTCCACTTTCTCTCCCCATTCTCTGTTCCCTGAGTTTCAGTGTCCAATCACTGGTGGAACCAGAAAAGATTTGGTGACAGTTAAACAATTGACACTGATTTAGGTATTAGTTGTTGAAACATGGACAAACAAGATTAAGACTGAGACCAAGACATTCCATTCCAGAGTGTGAGAGATGTGCATGAGTGTCAAGATAGATATTGGTCAGTGTTTCCTTTGGTCCTAGTAGCGTCATTAATCATTTGAATTTGTTTTGTGGCGGGTTAAGATTGCACGGACTGACAATTTCCTTGCCAGACGTAGCAGGAAGTTTGAACGGAAACTTGGTGTTGGAAGCCATTGTGGATCGGTCAGGACGTGGTCACGTGGCCAGAACTAACTTTAAGCTGCATCCACTTGCATTAGGTTGGCCAACTTGTGTGCGGCTTCTGCTGCTCACTGTCCATGCAAGGTTCATCCACACTTTTAGCACCTTGTTGTTGTTGAGGCCAAGTAAATGCTGCCGCGATGCGCCGTGAGCGAGGGTGGCTGTGAGCGGAATGACTCCCTGTGCTCGCCAGTGACGTGGCATCGCTTCTCGGCCTTTTGGCTAAGATCAAGTGTAGTATCTGTTCTTATCAGTTTAATATCTGATACGTCCCCTACCCGGGGACCATATATTAAATTGATTTTTGGACCAGGGAGATGGAATAGGGGCTTGCTCCGTCCACTCCACGCATCGACCCGGTATGGCAGTATCTCCAGGAACGGTGCACTCCTCCTTACGTTGTCTAAAATCAAGCTCAACTAGATGGGGTTGAGGTCAGATTTGATCGGTGGTTTGGAGCGCTTCTGTAATAGCACATGCGGGCTTGCCTTTCCGTGCGTAATTCCCACAATGGGTAGAGTATGATTTCACGTCCCCTGCAGTCCTCTGACTTAGAGCACATCTCCGTAGTAAACAGCAGAGGGCGTTGCACTGCGACCTGTCAGCTGTTGGTCCGGCATCAAGCAGTCTGCTGCCTTTTCTTTGGTGCCGTCCCGCTGTATTCATTGCAGCTAGTGCTTTAGCGTTGCGTTTTCTACTCCTCGATGAATTAGTTGAGTGGTCATTTGTTTTGTTTTTCCCCTTGACGATTCAGAATGTTCTTCTTTTCTCTGAATTTCCCACTGGAATCGCACATCACAGATTTCAAATGGAGCTCTTTTTGCCACATTTTCTCTGGTGGTTTAGTTGTTGATTCTTTTGGAGGTAAATGGGATGAAATGAGTGGTTTTCCGAATTCCCTTTTGTTGTGGTCATGCAGCAGTGAACTGTGGGAAAAGGATTGCTCACGTCCAAATCTGTTATTTGGGAGACCTGAGGTTGGGACAGATTTCTTTCTCATTCAACCAAATATCAACTATTGCTTTTCTTTCTGACATGCCTTTGGCTGTGAACACGTGGCGAGCACCGTGAGCCAGCGCGGAATGACTGTGGAAGACGTGGTCATGTCAGCCATGGACAACTCATACTTACCTGGCAGGGGAGACACCATGATCAAGAAGGTGGTTCACCCAGGGCGAGGCGCGACCATTGCACTCCGGTTGTGCTGACCCCTGCGAATTCCCCAAATGTGGGAATCTCGACTGCATAATTTCTGGTAGTGGGGGACTGCGTTCGCGCTCTCCCCTGATCAGATGTTGAAAAGCAAGAGTACGTTCTCTCGTACGCCAGTAAGAAATGCTGTCTGTCCAGCGTGCGCAATGCCCGTGATCAGATGGCTTCTTGAATCATGACATGTTGTCTTGAGAGGCTTTCTGACTGAAGTTCAGAGCTTCTCACTTGGCTGCGTTCATCAGGCTGCTGGCCAAGTTTCTGTGGCTCCGTTTCGATTGTACACAAAGCTCTTGCGTTTGTGTTCACTTTCTCTCCCCATTCTCTGTTCCCTGAGTTTCAGTGTCCAATCACTGGTGGAACCAGAAAAGATTTGGTGACAGTTAAACAATTGACACTGATTTAGGTATTAGTTGTTGAAACATGGACAAACAAGATTAAGACTGAGACCAAGACATTCCATTCCAGAGTGTGAGAGATGTGCATGAGTGTCAAGATAGATATTGGTCAGTGTTTCCTTTGGTCCTAGTAGCGTCATTAATCATTTGAATTTGTTTTGTGGCGGGTTAAGATTGCACGGACTGACAATTTCCTTGCCAGACGTAGCAGGAAGTTTGAACGGAAACTTGGTGTTGGAAGCCATTGTGGATCGGTCAGGACGTGGTCACGTGGCCAGAACTAACTTTAAGCTGCATCCACTTGCATTAGGTTGGCCAACTTGTGTGCGGCTTCTGCTGCTCACTGTCCATGCAAGGTTCATCCACACTTTTAGCACCTTGTTGTTGTTGAGGCCAAGTAAATGCTGCCGCGATGCGCCGTGAGCGAGGGTGGCTGTGAGCGGAATGACTCCCTGTGCTCGCCAGTGACGTGGCATCGCTTCTCGGCCTTTTGGCTATGATCAAGTGTAGTATCTGTTCTTATCAGTTTAATATCTGATACGTCCCCTACCCGGGGACCATATATTAAATTGATTTTTGGACCAGGGAGATGGAATAGGGGCTTGCTACGTCCACTCCACGCATCGACCCGGTATGGCAGTATCTTCAGGAACGGTGCACTCCTCCTTACGTTGTCTAAAATCAAGCTCAACTAGATGGGGTTGAGGTCAGATTTGATCGGTGGTTTGGAGCGCTTCTGTAATAGCACATGCGGGCTTGCCTTTCCGTGCGTAATTCCCACAATGGGTAAAGTATGATTTCACGTCCCCTGCAGTCCTCTGACTTAGAGCACATCTCCGTAGTAAACAGCAGAGGGCGTTGCACTGCGACCTGTCAGCTGTTGGTCCGGCATCAAGCAGTCTGCTGCCTTTTCTTTGGTGCCGTCCCGCTGTATTCATTGCAGCTAGTGCTTTAGCGTTGCGTTTTCTACTCCTCGATGAATTAGTTGAGTGGTCATTTGTTTTGTTTTTCCCCTTGACGATTCAGAATGTTCTTCTTTTCTCTGAATTTCCCACTGGAATCGCACATCACAGATTTCAAATGGAGCTCTTTTTGCCACATTTTCTCTGGTGGTTTAGTTGTTGATTCTTTTGGAGGTAAATGGGATGAAATGAGTGGTTTTCCGAATTCCCTTTTGTTGTGGTCATGCAGCAGTGAACTGTGGGAAAAGGATTGCTCACGTCCAAATCTGTTATTTGGGAGACCTGAGGTTGGGACAGATTTCTTTCTCATTCAACCAAATATCAACTATTGCTTTTCTTTCTGACATGCTTTTGGCTGTGAACACGTGGCGAGCACCGTGAGCCAGCGCGGAATGACTGTGGAAGACGTGGTCATGTCAGCCATGGACAACTCATACTTACCTGGCAGGGGAGACACCATGATCAAGAAGGTGGTTCACCCAGGGCGAGGCGCGACCATTGCACTCCGGTTGTGCTGACCCCTGCGAATTCCCCAAATGTGGGAATCTCGACTGCATAATTTCTGGTAGTGGGGGACTGCGTTCGCGCTCTCCCCTGATCAGATGTTGAAAAGCAAGAGTACGTTCTCTCGTACGCCAGTAAGAAATGCTGTCTGTCCAGCGTGCGCAATGCCCGTGATCAGATGGCTTCTTGAATCATGACATGTTGTCTTGAGAGGCTTTCTGACTGAAGTTCAGCTTCTCACTTGGCTGCGTTCATCAGGCTGCTGGCCAAGTTTCTGTGGCTCCGTTTCGATTGTACACAAAGCTCTTGCGTTTGTGTCCACTTTCTCTCCCCATTCTCTGTTCCCTGAGTTTCAGTGTCCAATCACTGGTGGAACCAGAAAAGATTTGGTGACAGTTAAACAATTGACACTGATTTAGGTATTAGTTGTTGAAACATGGACAAACAAGATTAAGACTGAGACCAAGACATTCCATTCCAGAGTGTGAGAGATGTGCATGAGTGTCAAGATAGATATTGGTCAGTGTTTCCTTTGGTCCTAGTAGCGTCATTAATCATTTGAATTTGTTTTGTGGCGGGTTAAGATTGCACGGACTGACAATTTCCTTGCCAGACGTAGCAGGAAGTTTGAACGGAAACTTGGTGTTGGAAGCCATTGTGGATCGGTCAGGACGTGGTCACGTGGCCAGAACTAACTTTAAGCTGCATCCACTTGCATTAGGTTGGCCAACTTGTGTGCGGCTTCTGCTGCTCACTGTCCATGCAAGGTTCATCCACACTTTTAGCACCTTGTTGTTGTTGAGGCCAAGTAAATGCTGCCGCGATGCGCCGTGAGCGAGGGTGGCTGTGAGCGGAATGACTCCCTGTGCTCGCCAGTGACGTGGCATCGCTTCTCGGCCTTTTGGCTAAGATCAAGTGTAGTATCTGTTCTTATCAGTTTAATATCTGATACGTCCCCTACCCGGGGACCATATATTAAATTGATTTTTGGACCAGGGAGATGGAATAGGGGCTTGCTCCGTCCACTCCACGCATCGACCCGGTATGGCAGTATCTCCAGGAACGGTGCACTCCTCCTTACGTTGTCTAAAATCAAGCTCAACTAGATGGGGTTGAGGTCAGATTTGATCGGTGGTTTGGAGCGCTTCTGTAATAGCACATGCGGGCTTGCCTTTCCGTGCGTAATTCCCACAATGGGTAGAGTATGATTTCACGTCCCCTGCAGTCCTCTGACTTAGAGCACATCTCCGTAGTAAACAGCAGAGGGCGTTGCACTGCGACCTGTCAGCTGTTGGTCCGGCATCAAGCAGTCTGCTGCCTTTTCTTTGGTGCCGTCCCGCTGTATTCATTGCAGCTAGTGCTTTAGCGTTGCGTTTTCTACTCCTCCATGAATTAGTTGAGTGGTCATTTGTTTTGTTTTTCCCCTTGACGATTCAGAATGTTCTTCTTTTCTCTGAATTTCCCACTGGAATCGCACATCACAGATTTCAAATGGAGCTCTTTTTGCCACATTTTCTCTGGTGGTTTAGTTGTTGATTCTTTTGGAGGTAAATGGGATGAAATGAGTGGTTTTCCGAATTCTCTTTTGTTGTGGTCATGCAGCAGTGAACTGTGGGAAAAGGATTGCTCACGTCCAAATCTGTTATTTGGGAGACCTGAGGTTGGGACAGATTTCTTTCTCATTCAACCAAATATCAACTATTGCTTTTCTTTCTGACATGCCTTTGGCTGTGAACACGTGGCGAGCACCGTGAGCCAGCGCGGAATGACTGTGGAAGACGTGGTCATGTCAGCCATGGACAACTCATACTTACCTGGCAGGGGAGACACCATGATCAAGAAGGTGGTTCACCCAGGGCGAGGCGCGACCATTGCACTCCGGTTGTGCTGACCCCTGCGAATTCCCCAAATGTGGGAATCTCGACTGCATAATTTCTGGTAGTGGGGGACTGCGTTCGCGCTCTCCCCTGATCAGATGTTGAAAAGCAAGAGTACGTTCTCTCGTACGCCAGTAAGAAATGCTGTCTGTCCAGCGTGCGCAATGCCCGTGATCAGATGGCTTCTTGAATCATGACATGTTGTCTTGAGAGGCTTTCTGACTGAAGTTCAGAGCTTCTCACTTGGCTGCGTTCATCAGGCTGCTGGCCAAGTTTCTGTGGCTCCGTTTCGATTGTACACAAAGCTCTTGCGTTTGTGTCCACTTTCTCTCCCCATTCTCTGTTCCCTGAGTTTCAGTGTCCAATCACTGGTGGAACCAGAAAAGATTTGGTGACAGTTAAACAATTGACACTGATTTAGGTATTAGTTGTTGAAACATGGACAAACAAGATTAAGACTGAGACCAAGACATTCCATTCCAGAGTGTGAGAGATGTGCATGAGTGTCAAGTAGCGTCATTAATCATTTGAATTTGTTTTGTGGCGGGTTAAGATTGCACGGACTGACAATTTCCTTGCCAGACGTAGCAGGAAGTTTGAACGGAAACTTGGTGTTGGAAGCCATTGTGGATCGGTCAGGACGTGGTCACGTGGCCAGAACTAACTTTAAGCTGCATCCACTTGCATTAGGTTGGCCAACTTGTGTGCGGCTTCTGCTGCTCACTGTCCATGCAAGGTTCATCCACACTTTTAGCACCTTGTTGTTGTTGAGGCCAAGTAAATGCTGCCGCGATGCGCCGTGAGCGAGGGTGGCTGTGAGCGGAATGACTCCCTGTGCTCGCCAGTGACGTGGCATCGCTTCTCGGCCTTTTGGCTAAGATCAAGTGTAGTATCTGTTCTTATCAGTTTAATATCTGATACGTTCCCTACCCGGGGACCATATATTAAATTGATTTCTGGACCAGAGAGATGGAATAGGGGCTTGCTCCGTCCACTCCACGCATCGACGCGGTATGGCAGTATCTCCAGGAACGGTGCACTCCTCCTTACGTTGTCTAAAATCAAGCTCAACTAGATGGGGTTGAGGTCAGATTTGATCGGTGGTTTGGAGCGCTTCTCTAATAGCACATGCGGGCTTGCCTTTCCGTGCGTAATTCCCACAATGGGTAGAGTATGATTTCACGTCCCCTGCAGTCCTCTGACTTAGAGCACATCTCCGTAGTAAACAGCAGAGGGCGTTGCACTGCGACCTGTCAGCTGTTGGTCCGGCATCAAGCAGTCTGCTGCCTTTTCTTTGGTGCCGTCCCGCTGTATTCATTGCAGCTAGTGCTTTAGCGTTGCGTTTTCTACTCCTCCATGAATTAGTTGAGTGGTCATTTGTTTTGTTTTTCCCCTTGACGATTCAGAATGTTCTTCTTTTCTCTGAATTTCCCACTGGAATCGCACATCACAGATTTCAAATGGAGCTCTTTTTGCCACATTTTCTCTGGTGGTTTAGTTGTTGATTCTTTTGGAGGTAAATGGGATGAAATGAGTGGTTTTCCGAATTCCCTTTTGTTGTGGTCATGCAGCAGTGAACTGTGGGAAAAGGATTGCTCACGTCCAAATCTGTTATTTGGGAGACCTGAGGTTGGGACAGATTTCTTTCTCATTCAACCAAATATCAACTATTGCTTTTCTTTCTGACATGCCTTTGGCTGTGAACACGTGGCGAGCACCGTGAGCCAGCGCGGAATGACTGTGGAAGACGTGGTCATGTCAGCCATGGACAACTCATACTTACCTGGCAGGGGAGACACCATGATCAAGAAGGTGGTTCACCCAGGGCGAGGCGCGACCATTGCACTCCGGTTGTGCTGACCCCTGCGAATTCCCCAAATGTGGGAATCTCGACTGCATAATTTCTGGTAGTGGGGGACTGCGTTCGCGCTCTCCCCTGATCAGATGCTGAAAAGCAAGAGTACGTTCTCTCGTACGCCAGTAAGAAATGCTGTCTGTCCAGCGTGCGCAATGCCCGTGATCAGATGGCTTCTTGAATCATGACATGTTGTCTTGAGAGGCTTTCTGACTGAAGTTCAGAGCTTCTCACTTGGCTGCGTTCATCAGGCTGCTGGCCAAGTTTCTGTGGCTCCGTTTTGATTGTACACAAAGCTCTTGCGTTTGTGTCCACTTTCTCTCCCCATTCTCTGTTCCCTGAGTTTCAGTGTCCAATCACTGGTGGAACCAGAAAAGATTTGGTGACAGTTAAACAATTGACAGTGATTTAGGTATTAGTTGTTGAAACATGGACAAACAAGATTAAGACTGAGACCAAGACATTCCATTCCAGAGTGTGAGAGATGTGCATGAGTGTCAAGATAGATATTGGTCAGTGTTTCCTTTGGTCCTAGTAGCGTCATTAATCATTTGAATTTGTTTTGTGGCGGGTTAAGATTGCACGGACTGACAATTTCCTTGCCAGACGTAGCAGGAAGTTTGAACGGAAACTTGGTGTTGGAAGCCATTGTGGATCGGTCAGGACGTGGTCACGTGGCCAGAACTAACTTTAAGCTGCATCCACTTGCATTAGGTTGGCCAACTTGTGTGCGGCTTCTGCTGCTCACTGTCCATGCAAGGTTCATCCACACTTTTAGCACCTTGTTGTTGTTGAGGCCAAGTAAATGCTGCCGCGATGCGCCGTGAGCGAGGGTGGCTGTGAGCGGAATGACTCCCTGTGCTCGCCAGTGACGTGGCATCGCTTCTCGGCCTTTTGGCTATGATCAAGTGTAGTATCTGTTCTTATCAGTTTAATATCTGATACGTCCCCTACCCGGGGACCATATATTAAATTGATTTTTGGACCAGGGAGATGGAATAGGGGCTTGCTACGTCCACTCCACGCATCGACCCGGTATGGCAGTATCTTCAGGAACGGTGCACTCCTCCTTACGTTGTCTAAAATCAAGCTCAACTAGATGGGGTTGAGGTCAGATTTGATCGGTGGTTTGGAGCGCTTCTGTAATAGCACATGCGGGCTTGCCTTTCCGTGCGTAATTCCCACAATGGGTAAAGTATGATTTCACGTCCCCTGCAGTCCTCTGACTTAGAGCACATCTCCGTAGTAAACAGCAGAGGGCGTTGCACTGCGACCTGTCAGCTGTTGGTCCGGCATCAAGCAGTCTGCTGCCTTTTCTTTGGTGCCGTCCCGCTGTATTCATTGCAGCTAGTGCTTTAGCGTTGCGTTTTCTACTCCTCGATGAATTAGTTGAGTGGTCATTTGTTTTGTTTTTCCCCTTGACGATTCAGAATGTTCTTCTTTTCTCTGAATTTCCCACTGGAATCGCACATCACAGATTTCAAATGGAGCTCTTTTTGCCACATTTTCTCTGGTGGTTTAGTTGTTGATTCTTTTGGAGGTAAATGGGATGAAATGAGTGGTTTTCCGAATTCCCTTTTGTTGTGGTCATGCAGCAGTGAACTGTGGGAAAAGGATTGCTCACGTCCAAATCTGTTATTTGGGAGACCTGAGGTTGGGACAGATTTCTTTCTCATTCAACCAAATATCAACTATTGCTTTTCTTTCTGACATGCTTTTGGCTGTGAACACGTGGCGAGCACCGTGAGCCAGCGCGGAATGACTGTGGAAGACGTGGTCATGTCAGCCATGGACAACTCATACTTACCTGGCAGGGGAGACACCATGATCAAGAAGGTGGTTCACCCAGGGCGAGGCGCGACCATTGCACTCCGGTTGTGCTGACCCCTGCGAATTCCCCAAATGTGGGAATCTCGACTGCATAATTTCTGGTAGTGGGGGACTGCGTTCGCGCTCTCCCCTGATCAGATGTTGAAAAGCAAGAGTACGTTCTCTCGTACGCCAGTAAGAAATGCTGTCTGTCCAGCGTGCGCAATGCCCGTGATCAGATGGCTTCTTGAATCATGACATGTTGTCTTGAGAGGCTTTCTGACTGAAGTTCAGCTTCTCACTTGGCTGCGTTCATCAGGCTGCTGGCCAAGTTTCTGTGGCTCCGTTTCGATTGTACACAAAGCTCTTGCGTTTGTGTCCACTTTCTCTCCCCATTCTCTGTTCCCTGAGTTTCAGTGTCCAATCACTGGTGGAACCAGAAAAGATTTGGTGACAGTTAAACAATTGACACTGATTTAGGTATTAGTTGTTGAAACATGGACAAACAAGATTAAGACTGAGACCAAGACATTCCATTCCAGAGTGTGAGAGATGTGCATGAGTGTCAAGATAGATATTGGTCAGTGTTTCCTTTGGTCCTAGTAGCGTCATTAATCATTTGAATTTGTTTTGTGGCGGGTTAAGATTGCACGGACTGACAATTTCCTTGCCAGACGTAGCAGGAAGTTTGAACGGAAACTTGGTGTTGGAAGCCATTGTGGATCGGTCAGGACGTGGTCACGTGGCCAGAACTAACTTTAAGCTGCATCCACTTGCATTAGGTTGGCCAACTTGTGTGCGGCTTCTGCTGCTCACTGTCCATGCAAGGTTCATCCACACTTTTAGCACCTTGTTGTTGTTGAGGCCAAGTAAATGCTGCCGCGATGCGCCGTGAGCGAGGGTGGCTGTGAGCGGAATGACTCCCTGTGCTCGCCAGTGACGTGGCATCGCTTCTCGGCCTTTTGGCTAAGATCAAGTGTAGTATCTGTTCTTATCAGTTTAATATCTGATACGTCCCCTACCCGGGGACCATATATTAAATTGATTTTTGGACCAGGGAGATGGAATAGGGGCTTGCTCCGTCCACTCCACGCATCGACCCGGTATGGCAGTATCTCCAGGAACGGTGCACTCCTCCTTACGTTGTCTAAAATCAAGCTCAACTAGATGGGATTGAGGTCAGATTTGATCGGTGGTTTGGAGCGCTTCTGTAATAGCACATGCGGGCTTGCCTTTCCGTGCGTAATTCCCACAATGGGTAAAGTATGATTTCACGTCCCCTGCAGTCCTCTGACTTAGAGCACATCTCCGTAGTAAACAGCAGAGGGCGTTGCACTGCGACCTGTCAGCTGTTGGTCCGGCATCAAGCAGTCTGCTGCCTTTTCTTTGGTGCCGTCCCGCTGTATTCATTGCAGCTAGTGCTTTAGCGTTGCGTTTTCTACTCCTCCATGAATTAGTTGAGTGGTCATTTGTTTTGTTTTTCCCCTTGACGATTCAGAATGTTCTTCTTTTCTCTGAATTTCCCACTGGAATCGCACATCACAGATTTCAAATGGAGCTCTTTTTGCCACATTTTCTCTGGTGGTTTAGTTGTTGATTCTTTTGGAGGTAAATGGGATGAAATGAGTGGTTTTCCGAATTCCCTTTTGTTGTGGTCATGCAGCAGTGAACTGTGGGAAAAGGATTGCTCACGTCCAAATCTGTTATTTGGGAGACCTGAGGTTGGGACAGATTTCTTTCTCATTCAACCAAATATCAACTATTGCTTTTCTTTCTGACATGCCTTTGGCTGTGAACACGTGGCGAGCACCGTGAGCCAGCGCGGAATGACTGTGGAAGACGTGGTCATGTCAGCCATGGACAACTCATACTTACCTGGCAGGGGAGACACCATGATCAAGAAGGTGGTTCACCCAGGGCGAGGCGCGACCATTGCACTCCGGTTGTGCTGACCCCTGCGAATTCCCCAAATGTGGGAATCTCGACTGCATAATTTCTGGTAGTGGGGGACTGCGTTCGCGCTCTCCCCTGATCAGATGTTGAAAAGCAAGAGTACGTTCTCTCGTACGCCAGTAAGAAATGCTGTCTGTCCAGCGTGCGCAATGCCCGTGATCAGATGGCTTCTTGAATCATGACATGTTGTCTTGAGAGGCTTTCTGACTGAAGTTCAGCTTCTCACTTGGCTGCGTTCATCAGGCTGCTGGCCAAGTTTCTGTGGCTCCGTTTCGATTGTACACAAAGCTCTTGCGTTTGTGTCCACTTTCTCTCCCCATTCTCTGTTCCCTGAGTTTCAGTGTCCAATCACTGGTGGAACCAGAAAAGATTTGGTGACAGTTAAACAATTGACACTGATTTAGGTATTAGTTGTTGAAACATGGACAAACAAGATTAAGACTGAGACCAAGACATTCCATTCCAGAGTGTGAGAGATGTGCACGAGTGTCAAGATAGATATTGGTCAGTGTTTCCTTTGGTCCTAGTAGCGTCATTAATCATTTGAATTTGTTTTGTGGCGGGTTAAGATTGCACGGACTGACAATTTCCTTGCCAGACGTAGCAGGAAGTTTGAACGGAAACTTGGTGTTGGAAGCCATTGTGGATCGGTCAGGACGTGGTCACGTGGCCAGAACTAACTTTAAGCTGCATCCACTTGCATTAGGTTGGCCAACTTGTGTGCGGCTTCTGCTGCTCACTGTCCATGCAAGGTTCATCCACACTTTTAGCACCTTGTTGTTGTTGAGGCCAAGTAAATGCTGCCGCGATGCGCCGTGAGCGAGGGTGGCTGTGAGCGGAATGACTCCCTGTGCTCGCCAGTGACGTGGCATCGCTTCTCGGCCTTTTGGCTATGATCAAGTGTAGTATCTGTTCTTATCAGTTTAATATCTGATACGTCCCCTACCCGGGGACCATATATTAAATTGATTTTTGGACCAGGGAGATGGAATAGGGGCTTGCTACGTCCACTCCACGCATCGACCCGGTATGGCAGTATCTTCAGGAACGGTGCACTCCTCCTTACGTTGTCTAAAATCAAGCTCAACTAGATGGGGTTGAGGTCAGATTTGATCGGTGGTTTGGAGCGCTTCTGTAATAGCACATGCGGGCTTGCCTTTCCGTGCGTAATTCCCACAATGGGTAGAGTATGATTTCACGTCCCCTGCAGTCCTCTGACTTAGAGCACATCTCCGTAGTAAACAGCAGAGGGCGTTGCACTGCGACCTGTCAGCTGTTGGTCCGGCATCAAGCAGTCTGCTGCCTTTTCTTTGGTGCCGTCCCGCTGTATGCATTGCAGCTAGTGCTTTAGCGTTGCGTTTTCTACTCCTCGATGAATTAGTTGAGTGGTCATTTGTTTTGTTTTTCCCCTTGACGATTCAGAATGTTCTTCTTTTCTCTGAATTTCCCACTGGAATCGCACATCACAGATTTCAAATGGAGCTCTTTTTGCCACATTTTCTCTGGTGGTTTAGTTGTTGATTCTTTTGGAGGTAAATGGGATGAAATGAGTGGTTTTCCGAATTCCCTTTTGTTGTGGTCATGCAGCAGTGAACTGTGGGAAAAGGATTGCTCACGTCCAAATCTGTTATTTGGGAGACCTGAGGTTGGGACAGATTTCTTTCTCATTCAACCAAATATCAACTATTGCTTTTCTTTCTGACATGCCTTTGGCTGTGAACACGTGGCGAGCACCGTGAGCCAGCGCGGAATGACTGTGGAAGACGTGGTCATGTCAGCCATGGACAACTCATACTTACCTGGCAGGGGAGACACCATGATCAAGAAGGTGGTTCACCCAGGGCGAGGCGCGACCATTGCACTCCGGTTGTGCTGACCCCTGCGAATTCCCCAAATGTGGGAATCTCGACTGCATAATTTCTGGTAGTGGGGGACTGCGTTCGCGCTCTCCCCTGATCAGATGCTGAAAAGCAAGAGTACGTTCTCTCGTACGCCAGTAAGAAATGCTGTCTGTCCAGCGTGCGCAATGCCCGTGATCAGATGGCTTCTTGAATCATGACATGTTGTCTTGAGAGGCTTTCTGTCTGAAGTTCAGAGCTTCTCACTTGGCTGCGTTCATCAGGCTGCTGGCCAAGTTTCTGTGGCTCTGTTTTGATTGTACACAAAGCTCTTGCGTTTGTGTCCACTTTCTCTCCCCATTCTCTGTTCCCTGAGTTTCAGTGTCCAATCACTGGTGGAACCAGAAAAGATTTGGTGACAGTTAAACAATTGACACTGATTTAGGTATTAGTTGTTGAAACATGGACAAACAAGATTAAGACTGAGACCAAGACATTCCATTCCAGAGTGTGAGAGACGTGCATGAGTGTCAAGATAGATATTGGTCAGTGTTTCCTTTGGTCCTAGTAGCGTCATTAATCATTTGAATTTGTTTTGTGGCGGGTTAAGATTGCACGGACTGACAATTTCCTTGCCAGACGTAGCAGGAAGTTTGAACGGAAACTTGGTGTTGGAAGCCATTGTGGATCGGTCAGGACGTGGTCACGTGGCCAGAACTAACTTTAAGCTGCATCCACTTGCATTAGGTTGGCCAACTTGTGTGCGGCTTCTGCTGCTCACTGTCCATGCAAGGTTCATCCACACTTTTAGCACCTTGTTGTTGTTGAGGCCAAGTAAATGCTGCCGCGATGCGCCGTGAGCGAGGGTGGCTGTGAGCGGAATGACTCCCTGTGCTCGCCAGTGACGTGGCATCGCTTCTCGGCCTTTTGGCTATGATCAAGTGTAGTATCTGTTCTTATCAGTTTAATATCTGATACGTCCCCTACCCGGGGACCATATATTAAATTGATTTTTGGACCAGGGAGATGGAATAGGGGCTTGCTACGTCCACTCCACGCATCGACCCGGTATGGCAGTATCTTCAGGAACGGTGCACTCCTCCTTACGTTGTCTAAAATCAAGCTCAACTAGATGGGGTTGAGGTCAGATTTGATCGGTGGTTTGGAGCGCTTCTGTAATAGCACATGCGGGCTTGCCTTTCCGTGCGTAATTCCCACAATGGGTAGAGTATGATTTCACGTCCCCTGCAGTCCTCTGACTTAGAGCACATCTCCGTAGTAAACAGCAGAGGGCGTTGCACTGCGACCTGTCAGCTGTTGGTCCGGCATCAAGCAGTCTGCTGCCTTTTCTTTGGTGCCGTCCCGCTGTATGCATTGCAGCTAGTGCTTTAGCGTTGCGTTTTCTACTCCTCGATGAATTAGTTGAGTGGTCATTTGTTTTGTTTTTCCCCTTGACGATTCAGAATGTTCTTCTTTTCTCTGAATTTCCCACTGGAATCGCACATCACAGATTTCAAATGGAGCTCTTTTTGCCACATTTTCTCTGGTGGTTTAGTTGTTGATTCTTTTGGAGGTAAATGGGATGAAATGAGTGGTTTTCCGAATTCCCTTTTGTTGTGGTCATGCAGCAGTGAACTGTGGGAAAAGGATTGCTCACGTCCAAATCTGTTATTTGGGAGACCTGAGGTTGGGACAGATTTCTTTCTCATTCAACCAAATATCAACTATTGCTTTTCTTTCTGACATGCCTTTGGCTGTGAACACGTGGCGAGCACCGTGAGCCAGCGCGGAATGACTGTGGAAGACGTGGTCATGTCAGCCATGGACAACTCATACTTACCTGGCAGGGGAGACACCATGATCAAGAAGGTGGTTCACCCAGGGCGAGGCGCGACCATTGCACTCCGGTTGTGCTGACCCCTGCGAATTCCCCAAATGTGGGAATCTCGACTGCATAATTTCTGGTAGTGGGGGACTGCGTTCGCGCTCTCCCCTGATCAGATGCTGAAAAGCAAGAGTACGTTCTCTCGTACGCCAGTAAGAAATGCTGTCTGTCCAGCGTGCGCAATGCCCGTGATCAGATGGCTTCTTGAATCATGACATGTTGTCTTGAGAGGCTTTCTGTCTGAAGTTCAGAGCTTCTCACTTGGCTGCGTTCATCAGGCTGCTGGCCAAGTTTCTGTGGCTCTGTTTTGATTGTACACAAAGCTCTTGCGTTTGTGTCCACTTTCTCTCCCCATTCTCTGTTCCCTGAGTTTCAGTGTCCAATCACTGGTGGAACCAGAAAAGATTTGGTGACAGTTAAACAATTGACACTGATTTAGGTATTAGTTGTTGAAACATGGACAAACAAGATTAAGACTGAGACCAAGACATTCCATTCCAGAGTGTGAGAGACGTGCATGAGTGTCAAGATAGATATTGGTCAGTGTTTCCTTTGGTCCTAGTAGCGTCATTAATCATTTGAATTTGTTTTGTGGCGGGTTAAGATTGCACGGACTGACAATTTCCTTGCCAGACGTAGCAGGAAGTTTGAACGGAAACTTGGTGTTGGAAGCCATTGTGGATCGGTCAGGACGTGGTCACGTGGCCAGAACTAACTTTAAGCTGCATCCACTTGCATTAGGTTGGCCAACTTGTGTGCGGCTTCTGCTGCTCACTGTCCATGCAAGGTTCATCCACACTTTTAGCACCTTGTTGTTGTTGAGGCCAAGTAAATGCTGCCGCGATGCGCCGTGAGCGAGGGTGGCTGTGAGCGGAATGACTCCCTGTGCTCGCCAGTGACGTGGCATCGCTTCTCGGCCTTTTGGCTATGATCAAGTGTAGTATCTGTTCTTATCAGTTTAATATCTGATACGTCCCCTACCCGGGGACCATATATTAAATTGATTTTTGGACCAGGGAGATGGAATAGGGGCTTGCTACGTCCACTCCACGCATCGACCCGGTATGGCAGTATCTTCAGGAACGGTGCACTCCTCCTTACGTTGTCTAAAATCAAGCTCAACTAGATGGGGTTGAGGTCAGATTTGATCGGTGGTTTGGAGCGCTTCTGTAATAGCACATGCGGGCTTGCCTTTCCGTGCGTAATTCCCACAATGGGTAGAGTATGATTTCACGTCCCCTGCAGTCCTCTGACTTAGAGCACATCTCCGTAGTAAACAGCAGAGGGCGTTGCACTGCGACCTGTCAGCTGTTGGTCCGGCATCAAGCAGTCTGCTGCCTTTTCTTTGGTGCCGTCCCGCTGTATGCATTGCAGCTAGTGCTTTAGCGTTGCGTTTTCTACTCCTCCATGAATTAGTTGAGTGGTCATTTGTTTTGTTTTTCCCCTTGACGATTCAGAATGTTCTTCTTTTCTCTGAATTTCCCACTGGAATCGCACATCACAGATTTCAAATGGAGCTCTTTTTGCCACATTTTCTCTGGTGGTTTAGTTGTTGATTCTTTTGGAGGTAAATGGGATGAAATGAGTGGTTTTCCGAATTCCCTTTTGTTGTGGTCATGCAGCAGTGAACTGTGGGAAAAGGATTGCTCACGTCCAAATCTGTTATTTGGGAGACCTGAGGTTGGGACAGATTTCTTTCTCATTCAACCAAATATCAACTATTGCTTTTCTTTCTGACATGCCTTTGGCTGTGAACACGTGGCGAGCACCGTGAGCCAGCGCGGAATGACTGTGGAAGACGTGGTCATGTCAGCCATGGACAACTCATACTTACCTGGCAGGGGAGACACCATGATCAAGAAGGTGGTTCACCCAGGGCGAGGCGCGACCATTGCACTCCGGTTGTGCTGACCCCTGCGAATTCCCCAAATGTGGGAATCTCGACTGCATAATTTCTGGTAGTGGGGGACTGCGTTCGCGCTCTCCCCTGATCAGATGTTGAAAAGCAAGAGTACGTTCTCTCGTACGCCAGTAAGAAATGCTGTCTGTCCAGCGTGCGCAATGCCCGTGATCAGATGGCTTCTTGAATCATGACATGTTGTCTTGAGAGGCTTTCTGACTGAAGTTCAGCTTCTCACTTGGCTGCGTTCATCAGGCTGCTGGCCAAGTTTCTGTGGCTCCGTTTCGATTGTACACAAAGCTCTTGCGTTTGTGTCCACTTTCTCTCCCCATTCTCTGTTCCCTGAGTTTCAGTGTCCAATCACTGGTGGAACCAGAAAATATTTGGTGACAGTTAAACAATTGACACTGATTTAGGTATTAGTTGTTGAAACATGGACAAACAAGATTAAGACTGAGACCAAGACATTCCATTCCAGAGTGTGAGAGATGTGCATGAGTGTCAAGATAGATATTGGTCAGTGTTTCCTTTGGTCCTAGTAGCGTCATTAATCATTTGAATTTGTTTTGTGGCGGGTTAAGATTGCACGGACTGACAATTTCCTTGCCAGACGTAGCAGGAAGTTTGAACGGAAACTTGGTGTTGGAAGCCATTGTGGATCGGTCAGGACGTGGTCACGTGGCCAGAACTAACTTTAAGCTGCATCCACTTGCATTAGGTTGGCCAACTTGTGTGCGGCTTCTGCTGCTCACTGTCCATGCAAGGTTCATCCACACTTTTAGCACCTTGTTGTTGTTGAGGCCAAGTAAATGCTGCCGCGATGCGCCGTGAGCGAGGGTGGCTGTGAGCGGAATGACTCCCTGTGCTCGCCAGTGACGTGGCATCGCTTCTCGGCCTTTTGGCTAAGATCAAGTGTAGTATCTGTTCTTATCAGTTTAATATCTGATACGTCCCCTACCCGGGGACCATATATTAAATTGATTTTTGGACCAGGGAGATGGAATAGGGGCTTGCTCCGTCCACTCCACGCATCGACCCGGTATGGCAGTATCTCCAGGAACGGTGCACTCCTCCTTACGTTGTCTAAAATCAAGCTCAACTAGATGGGGTTGAGGTCAGATTTGATCGGTGGTTTGGAGCGCTTCTGTAATAGCACATGCGGGCTTGCCTTTCCGTGCGTAATTCCCACAATGGGTAGAGTATGATTTCACGTCCCCTGCAGTTCTCTGACTTAGAGCACATCTCCGTAGTAAACAGCAGAGGGCGTTGCACTGCGACCTGTCAGCTGTTGGTCCGGCATCAAGCAGTCTGCTGCCTTTTCTTTGGTGCCGTCCCGCTGTATGCATTGCAGCTAGTGCTTTAGCGTTGCGTTTTCTACTCCTCGATGAATTAGTTGAGTGGTCATTTGTTTTGTTTTTCCCCTTGACGATTCAGAATGTTCTTCTTTTCTCTGAATTTCCCACTGGAATCGCACATCACAGATTTCAAATGGAGCTCTTTTTGCCACATTTTCTCTGGTGGTTTAGTTGTTGATTCTTTTGGAGGTAAATGGGATGAAATGAGTGGTTTTCCGAATTCCCTTTTGTTGTGGTCATGCAGCAGTGAACTGTGGGAAAAGGATTGCTCACGTCCAAATCTGTTATTTGGGAGACCTGAGGTTGGGACAGATTTCTTTCTCATTCAACCAAATATCAACTATTGCTTTTCTTTCTGACATGCCTTTGGCTGTGAACACGTGGCGAGCACCGTGAGCCAGCGCGGAATGACTGTGGAAGACGTGGTCATGTCAGCCATGGACAACTCATACTTACCTGGCAGGGGAGACACCATGATCAAGAAGGTGGTTCACCCAGGGCGAGGCGCGACCATTGCACTCCGGTTGTGCTGACCCCTGCGAATTCCCCAAATGTGGGAATCTCGACTGCATAATTTCTGGTAGTGGGGGACTGCGTTCGCGCTCTCCCCTGATCAGATGCTGAAAAGCAAGAGTACGTTCTCTCGTACGCCAGTAAGAAATGCTGTCTGTCCAGCGTGCGCAATGCCCGTGATCAGATGGCTTCTTGAATCATGACATGTTGTCTTGAGAGGCTTTCTGACTGAAGTTCAGAGCTTCTCACTTGGCTGCGTTCATCAGGCTGCTGGCCAAGTTTCTGTGGCTCCGTTTTGATTGTACACAAAGCTCTTGCGTTTGTGTCCACTTTCTCTCCCCATTCTCTGTTCCCTGAGTTTCAGTGTCCAATCACTGGTGGAACCAGAAAAGATTTGGTGACAGTTAAACAATTGACACTGATTTAGGTATTAGTTGTTGAAACATGGACAAACAAGATTAAGACTGAGACCAAGACATTCCATTCCAGAGTGTGAGAGATGTGCATGAGTGTCAAGATAGATATTGATCAGTGTTTCCTTTGGTCCTAGTAGCGTCATTAATCATTTGAATTTGTTTTGTGGCGGGTTAAGATTGCACGGACTGACAATTTCCTTGCCAGACGTAGCAGGAAGTTTGAACGGAAACTTGGTGTTGGAAGCCATTGTGGATCGGTCAGGACGTGGTCACGTGGCCAGAACTAACTTTAAGCTGCATCCACTTGCATTAGGTTGGCCAACTTGTGTGCGGCTTCTGCTGCTCACTGTCCATGCAAGGTTCATCCACACTTTTAGCACCTTGTTGTTGTTGAGGCCAAGTAAATGCTGCCGCGATGCGCCGTGAGCGAGGGTGGCTGTGAGCGGAATGACTCCCTGTGCTCGCCAGTGACGTGGCATCGCTTCTCGGCCTTTTGGCTAAGATCAAGTGTAGTATCTGTTCTTATCAGTTTAATATCTGATACGTCCCCTACCTGGGGACCATATATTAAATTGATTTTTGGACCAGGGAGATGGAATAGGGGCTTGCTCCGTCCACTCCACGCATCGACCCGGTATGGCAGTATCTCCAGGAACGGTGCACTCCTCCTTACGTTGTCTAAAGTCAAGCTCAACTAGATGGGGTCGAGGTCAGATTTGATCGGTGGTTTGGAGCGCTTCTGTAATAGCACATGCGGGCTTGCCTTTCCGTGCGTAATTCCCACAATGGGTAAAGTATGATTTCACGTCCCCTGCAGTCCTCTGACTTAGAGCACATCTCCGTAGTAAACAGCAGAGGGCGTTGCACTGCGACCTGTCAGCTGTTGGTCCGGCATCAAGCAGTCTGCTGCCTTTTCTTTGGTGCCGTCCCGCTGTATTCATTGCAGCTAGTGCTTTAGCGTTGCGTTTTCTACTCCTCCATGAATTAGTTGAGTGGTCATTTGTTTTGTTTTTCCCCTTGACGATTCAGAATGTTCTTCTTTTCTCTGAATTTCCCACTGGAATCGCACATCACAGATTTCAAATGGAGCTCTTTTTGCCACATTTTCTCTGGTGGTTTAGTTGTTGATTCTTTTGGAGGTAAATGGGATGAAATGAGTGGTTTTCCGAATTCCCTTTTGTTGTGGTCATGCAGCAGTGAACTGTGGGAAAAGGATTGCTCACGTCCAAATCTGTTATTTGGGAGACCTGAGGTTGGGAAAGATTTCTTTCTCATTCAACCAAATATCAACTATTGCTTTTCTTTCTGACATGCTTTTGGCTGTGAACACGTGGCGAGCACCGTGAGCCAGCGCGGAATGACTGTGGAAGACGTGGTCATGTCAGCCATGGACAACTCATACTTACCTGGCAGGGGAGACACCATGATCAAGAAGGTGGTTCACCCAGGGCGAGGCGCGACCATTGCACTCCGGTTGTGCTGACCCCTGCGAATTCCCCAAATGTGGGAATCTCGACTGCATAATTTCTGGTAGTGGGGGACTGCGTTCGCGCTCTCCCCTGATCAGATGTTGAAAAGCAAGAGTACGTTCTCTCGTACGCCAGTAAGAAATGCTGTCTGTCCAGCGTGCGCAATGCCCGTGATCAGATGGCTTCTTGAATCATGACATGTTGTCTTGAGAGGCTTTCTGACTGAAGTTCAGCTTCTCACTTGGCTGCGTTCATCAGGCTGCTGGCCAAGTTTCTGTGGCTCCGTTTCGATTGTACACAAAGCTCTTGCGTTTGTGTCCACTTTCTCTCCCCATTCTCTGTTCCCTGAGTTTCAGTGTCCAATCACTGGTGGAACCAGAAAATATTTGGTGACAGTTAAACAATTGACACTGATTTAGGTATTAGTTGTTGAAACATGGACAAACAAGATTAAGACTGAGACCAAGACATTCCATTCCAGAGTGTGAGAGATGTGCATGAGTGTCAAGATAGATATTGGTCAGTGTTTCCTTTGGTCCTAGTAGCGTCATTAATCATTTGAATTTGTTTTGTGGCGGGTTAAGATTGCACGGACTGACAATTTCCTTGCCAGACGTAGCAGGAAGTTTGAACGGAAACTTGGTGTTGGAAGCCATTGTGGATCGGTCAGGACGTGGTCACGTGGCCAGAACTAACTTTAAGCTGCATCCACTTGCATTAGGTTGGCCAACTTGTGTGCGGCTTCTGCTGCTCACTGTCCATGCAAGGTTCATCCACACTTTTAGCACCTTGTTGTTGTTGAGGCCAAGTAAATGCTGCCGCGATGCGCCGTGAGCGAGGGTGGCTGTGAGCGGAATGACTCCCTGTGCTCGCCAGTGACGTGGCATCGCTTCTCGGCCTTTTGGCTAAGATCAAGTGTAGTATCTGTTCTTATCAGTTTAATATCTGATACGTCCCCTACCCGGGGACCATATATTAAATTGATTTTTGGACCAGGGAGATGGAATAGGGGCTTGCTCCGTCCACTCCACGCATCGACCCGGTATGGCAGTATCTCCAGGAACGGTGCACTCCTCCTTACGTTGTCTAAAATCAAGCTCAACTAGATGGGGTTGAGGTCAGATTTGATCGGTGGTTTGGAGCGCTTCTGTAATAGCACATGCGGGCTTGCCTTTCCGTGCGTAATTCCCACAATGGGTAGAGTATGATTTCACGTCCCCTGCAGTTCTCTGACTTAGAGCACATCTCCGTAGTAAACAGCAGAGGGCGTTGCACTGCGACCTGTCAGCTGTTGGTCCGGCATCAAGCAGTCTGCTGCCTTTTCTTTGGTGCCGTCCCGCTGTATGCATTGCAGCTAGTGCTTTAGCGTTGCGTTTTCTACTCCTCCATGAATTAGTTGAGTGGTCATTTGTTTTGTTTTTCCCCTTGACGATTCAGAATGTTCTTCTTTTCTCTGAATTTCCCACTGGAATCGCACATCACAGATTTCAAATGGAGCTCTTTTTGCCACATTTTCTCTGGTGGTTTAGTTGTTGATTCTTTTGGAGGTAAATGGGATGAAATGAGTGGTTTTCCGAATTCCCTTTTGTTGTGGTCATGCAGCAGTGAACTGTGGGAAAAGGATTGCTCACGTCCAAATCTGTTATTTGGGAGACCTGAGGTTGGGACAGATTTCTTTCTCATTCAACCAAATATCAACTATTGCTTTTCTTTCTGACATGCCTTTGGCTGTGAACACGTGGCGAGCACCGTGAGCCAGCGCGGAATGACTGTGGAAGACGTGGTCATGTCAGCCATGGACAACTCATACTTACCTGGCAGGGGAGACACCATGATCAAGAAGGTGGTTCACCCAGGGCGAGGCGCGACCATTGCACTCCGGTTGTGCTGACCCCTGCGAATTCCCCAAATGTGGGAATCTCGACTGCATAATTTCTGGTAGTGGGGGACTGCGTTCGCGCTCTCCCCTGATCAGATGCTGAAAAGCAAGAGTACGTTCTCTCGTACGCCAGTAAGAAATGCTGTCTGTCCAGCGTGCGCAATGCCCGTGATCAGATGGCTCCTTGAATCATGACATGTTGTCTTGAGAGGCTTTCTGACTGAAGTTCAGAGCTTCTCACTTGGCTGCGTTCATCAGGCTGCTGGCCAAGTTTCTGTGGCTCCGTTTTGATTGTACACAAAGCTCTTGCGTTTGTGTCCACTTTCTCTCCCCATTCTCTGTTCCCTGAGTTTCAGTGTCCAATCACTGGTGGAACCAGAAAAGATTTGGTGACAGTTAAACAATTGACACTGATTTAGGTATTAGTTGTTGAAACATGGACAAACAAGATTAAGACTGAGACCAAGACATTCCATTCCAGAGTGTGAGAGATGTGCATGAGTGTCAAGATAGATATTGATCAGTGTTTCCTTTGGTCCTAGTAGCGTCATTAATCATTTGAATTTGTTTTGTGGCGGGTTAAGATTGCACGGACTGACAATTTCCTTGCCAGACGTAGCAGGAAGTTTGAACGGAAACTTGGTGTTGGAAGCCATTGTGGATCGGTCAGGACGTGGTCACGTGGCCAGAACTAACTTTAAGCTGCATCCACTTGCATTAGGTTGGCCAACTTGTGTGCGGCTTCTGCTGCTCACTGTCCATGCAAGGTTCATCCACACTTTTAGCACCTTGTTGTTGTTGAGGCCAAGTAAATGCTGCCGCGATGCGCCGTGAGCGAGGGTGGCTGTGAGCGGAATGACTCCCTGTGCTCGCCAGTGACGTGGCATCGCTTCTCGGCCTTTTGGCTAAGATCAAGTGTAGTATCTGTTCTTATCAGTTTAATATCTGATACGTCCCCTATCCGGGGACCATATATTAAATTGATTTTTGGACCAGGGAGATGGAATAGGGGCTTGCTCCGTCCACTCCACGCATCGACCCGGTATGGCAGTATCTCCAGGAACGGTGCACTCCTCCTTACGTTGTCTAAAATCAAGCTCAACTAGATGGGGTTGAGGTCAGATTTGATCGGTGGTTTGGAGCGCTTCTGTAATAGCACATGCGGGCTTGCCTTTCCGTGCGTAATTCCCACAATGGGTAGAGTATGATTTCACGTCCCCTGCAGTCCTCTGACTTAGAGCACATCTCCGTAGTAAACAGCAGAGGGCGTTGCACTGCGACCTGTCAGCTGTTGGTCCGGCATCAAGCAGTCTGCTGCCTTTTCTTTGGTGCCGTCCCGCTGTATTCATTGCAGCTAGTGCTTTAGCGTTGCGTTTTCTACTCCTCGATGAATTAGTTGAGTGGTCATTTGTTTTGTTTTTCCCCTTGACGATTCAGAATGTTCTTCTTTTCTCTGAATTTCCCACTGGAATCGCACATCACAGATTTCAAATGGAGCTCTTTTTGCCACATTTTCTCTGGTGGTTTAGTTGTTGATTCTTTTGGAGGTAAATGGGATGAAATGAGTGGTTTTCCGAATTCCCTTTTGTTGTGGTCATGCAGCAGTGAACTGTGGGAAAAGGATTGCTCACGTCCAAATCTGTTATTTGGGAGACCTGAGGTTGGGACAGATTTCTTTCTCATTCAACCAAATATCAACTATTGCTTTTCTTTCTGACATGCCTTTGGCTGTGAACACGTGGCGAGCACCGTGAGCCAGCGCGGAATGACTGTGGAAGACGTGGTCATGTCAGCCATGGACAACTCATACTTACCTGGCAGGGGAGACACCATGATCAAGAAGGTGGTTCACCCAGGGCGAGGCGCGACCATTGCACTCCGGTTGTGCTGACCCCTGCGAATTCCCCAAATGTGGGAATCTCGACTGCATAATTTCTGGTAGTGGGGGACTGCGTTCGCGCTCTCCCCTGATCAGATGTTGAAAAGCAAGAGTACGTTCTCTCGTACGCCAGTAAGAAATGCTGTCTGTCCAGCGTGCGCAATGCCCGTGATCAGATGGCTTCTTGAATCATGACATGTTGTCTTGAGAGGCTTTCTGACTGAAGTTCAGAGCTTCTCACTTGGCTGCGTTCATCAGGCTGCTGGCCAAGTTTCTGTGGCTCCGTTTCGATTGTACACAAAGCTCTTGCGTTTGTGTCCACTTTCTCTCCCCATTCTCTGTTCCCTGAGTTTCAGTGTCCAATCACTGGTGGAACCAGAAAAGATTTGGTGACAGTTAAACAATTGACACTGATTTAGGTATTAGTTGTTGAAACATGGACAAACAAGATTAAGACTGAGACCAAGACATTCCATTCCAGAGTGTGAGAGATGTGCACGAGTGTCAAGATAGATATTGGTCAGTGTTTCCTTTGGTCCTAGTAGCGTCATTAATCATTTGAATTTGTTTTGTGGCGGGTTAAGATTGCACGGACTGACAATTTCCTTGCCAGACGTAGCAGGAAGTTTGAACGGAAACTTGGTGTTGGAAGCCATTGTGGATCGGTCAGGACGTGGTCACGTGGCCAGAACTAACTTTAAGCTGCATCCACTTGCATTAGGTTGGCCAACTTGTGTGCGGCTTCTGCTGCTCACTGTCCATGCAAGGTTCATCCACACTTTTAGCACCTTGTTGTTGTTGAGGCCAAGTAAATGCTGCCGCGATGCGCCGTGAGCGAGGGTGGCTGTGAGCGGAATGACTCCCTGTGCTCGCCAGTGACGTGGCATCGCTTCTCGGCCTTTTGGCTAAGACAGCGGTCGCCTCCTATTTTTGGTAGCATTGTTTGCCTGCTGTGGCATCCTTTTTGTTATCAGAGCTTGGGCGGATATTCTTTTTTCATTCCTTGTGCAAAGCATTCCTTCTTTTTAATAGTTGGACATCTTTCACAAACAGGAATTCATTTGTTCAGGGGACTCTGTTTCCTTGTTTTGCCAGGTAAGTTGCCATTTTTTTTTTTTTTTTTTTTTGTTGTTTTTTTTTTTTTACATCTGGTTTTAGGTGTCTATTTATTTATTCACTTGGTTTTAGTGTGTATTTATTGTCCTTTGTAGCATTGTTTTTAGCTCTTCAGTTCTAGTGCGTAGTGCCTCCACCATGTCGGCCAGCCATGCCGGCATGTGGAGGCACCACAGTGTTCGTTTCAGCTTTTTAGAAAAGGATGGAAAACTCCTGGGGATGTCCAGGTTGGACTTCTCCAGGAGGCTCATTCAAAAAACTTTGAACTTCAGCCCAGATGACTTAAACTGTGTTTTGACTTTGCCTTTTAACAAAGGTTTTGACGTAAGCTTTCGTTCTGCTGTTTTGCTTTGTGAGTTTTGGAAGAGATTTGAGGAAGTGAAAACCCAGTTTTCTGCTTTCAATGTTGAGAAACTGACTGACAATGCTTTGAAAACAGTCATTGTTAGGATGTTCAATGAGACAGTAAATGCAGATGACATTAGTTGGTGGCTGGGAAGATATTGCACTGTTAAAGGCCAAGCTACCAAGGTGAGAGATGAAGATGGCATATGGAACTGTGCCTGGAGGGTCCCCATTCAACAATGGCAGGACCCTCAAGGCTATCAGGGCTTGAAACATCTCCCATCCATGATAGTTTTAGGTGAAAACAGGGGCTACATTCATTACCAGGGACAGCCCAAGCTCTGCCGCAAGTGTGGTGAGCAAGGGCACCTGGCAGAAGCATGCCAGCAGATTGTTTGCCGAAAATGTCGAGAAATTGGGCACACCTTTGAGGAATGTACCAATGGCAGAAGGTGCAATCTTTGTGGAGAAACAAGCCACCTCTTCAGAGATTGCCCCAAGTCTTTTGCCAACAAACTCAAAGCCGCAAAGCAAACTGAAAGAAGGAAAACGGAAGCATTTACAGAGCAATGTGAAGAAGCTGGGCAAGAAATTTCAAATCTCCCGCCAAATTCTGTGGTTGGAGGAGAGGAGTCAGGTGAGGCGGGAGAAGGGGAGGGGCCTGCCACACCCCCATCAATAGATGGGGAAATGCAGGCAGAAGGCGGAGCTGAAATAGAAAGCCAACTTCAGGAAAATAGCGAGGATGCCTCCCTCCCCAATGCTCAGCAAACTAAGAGACCTTTATCTGAATTGTCATTTGATTCTCCGATTATGACGGAGAAGAGAGGAAGACTTGTGGCCCCATCAGAAAATTCGTCCTTGGATGAGCCCAGAGTCTTCCCCTCCAGTTCACCAAATGAAGTCTCTTTTTTAACAATTGCTCTGCGATCAACCCCTAGAGGTTCAGATCTTGACGCAACCATGCAGCAGAGGTTTGATCCCAAAGCACAAAGGGGGAACAGAGCTCAAAACCTTCACTCTTCACCTGTTGAGATGAGGGAAGAGTTATGTTCACAAGAAACTGCCTAAATGTTTTACAGCCTTTTTTTTGATATCCTTATAGGTTTTTAAAAGAATGTCACACCTGTTGTTTTTAACCATTCTTATGACACTCACCTTCTCTACCATAAATGTGAGAAGTGTGAAGTC
Source organism: Nelusetta ayraudi (assembly GCF_046127955.1). Taxonomy (NCBI): domain Eukaryota; kingdom Metazoa; phylum Chordata; class Actinopteri; order Tetraodontiformes; family Monacanthidae; genus Nelusetta; species Nelusetta ayraudi. Next base: position 2,841,140 of record NW_027466089.1, read on the forward strand.
GAGAGTCAGAGCCCAGAGTGTTTTATCCTTTTTATTTTCCCATGAATCAGATGTGTTTTTAATACAGGAATGTGGCCTACCCTTTTTAAAACAATATAGAACATGGGAAGATATGTGGCCACAAACGTCTCTATGGAGTGGATCAAACGAAAATAAAAATGACGGAGTAGCCATTTTAATAAAAAACCCTCAGGTTCTGGTGAAGGGTAGCACAGTGGTGAGAGATGGTCGGGCACTTTTAGCACATCTAAATTTTATGGGGCGGGATTTTAACCTTCTCAATATTTATGGCTTTAATGACAAAAATGACAGGTATGACCTTTTAGAAAACTTGCAGTCCCACATGCTAGGCAGGGCACCTTTAGTTGTAGCAGGTGATTTTAATTGCATTTTAAACAAGACGGATAGAAGAAGAGCAGGAGAAGATTTTAAAATCGACAAGACATCAGTTTTATTACAGGGCATTTGCAGGGATTTTAAACTTCTAGACTGTTTTAAAACCATGCATCCCAGAGAGGAGGGCTTCACCTGGTTCAGTGGTGACAGTACCAGAGCCTCTCGCATAGATTATGTTTTTACACGGGACTGCCCGCCCACCGATGCTAGATTGACCCCTGTTTTCTTCTCTGATCACCTCATGGTGTCTTGCACTCTGTCACTCTCTTCAGGTGTGACTTCAGGAAGTGGTCTGTGGAAACTCAACTGCTCCCTTTTATTAGATAGGGACTTAGTTAGGCAGTTCAGGGAGCAGTACAAAGAGTGGCAGACCCTCCAAGACTTTTACGAAACACATGCACACTGGTGGGAAATGGTGAAGGAAAAGACAAAGACTTTCTTTAGGCAGGCAGGTAGGGAAAAAAAGAATAGGGAACACAGACGCATGATGGGACTGCAGAAAAGACTTCAATGCTATTTTAACCTTAACCAACATGGTATGGACTTCAACGAAGAAATTAAACAAGTCAAGAAAGAGATGTCGGCCCTATCAGAAATCCACAGCAAAGGTGTCATTTTAAGGAGCAGGGAACGGGAAATAGAAGAGGGTGAAAAGTGCACACGGTATTTCTTTAGGAAAATTATAAATAAAGGGGGGGGCATTGCAAAACTGAAGAAAGAAAATGGGTGCACAACAGAAACAATGGATGAAATAAAAGAGACAATTGAGACATTTTATTCAAACCTGTACTCAGAAAAACCTGTTAAAACTGACACCATGACAGAAGTTCTAAAATTCATTGATAAAACAGTAAGCAACAGCGTGCTTTTATCCCAAGATTTTACTTTTTTAGAATTAAATAAATGTTTGTCTGGTTTTAAAAAAGGGAAGTCCCCTGGACAAGACGGACTTCCCTTAGAGTTTTATTTGACCTTTTGGGACATTTTAGCACCTGATTTGATGACTGTTTTTATGGATTTTGAACACCTTGACCGACTTCCCGACAGTTTTAGAATAGGGATAGTGACTCTTCTTTACAAAAAAAAAGACAAGACTGACTTGAAGAATTGGAGACCGATCACGCTTTTAAACTTTGACTGCAAACTTTTTAGCAAACTTTTAGCCACACGGATGTCCATGTTTTTAGAAGAAGTGATTCACCCGGATCAAGCCTGTGCCGTTCCGGGGAGGAAGATCACTGACAGCCTCGTACTGATCAGAGACACCATCTGTTACGCGAGAGACAGAAACATCCGGCTAGTAGTACTAAATTTAGACTTTGAGAAAGCCTTTGATCGGGTCTCGCATCAGTACCTCTTCCGGGTACTGGAAAAAATGGGGTTCCCAGAAAGGTTTGTAGCTTGGGTGGGATTGCTGTACCGGGGCATCTCCAGCAAATTCATCGTTAACGGGCTTTTGACAAAAGCAGTCAACATCAACTGCGGTGTCCGTCAGGGGTGTCCTTTATCTGCCCTCCTCTACATTACCTGTATAGAACCACTGGCACAGATCTTGAGAAGGGACCAACGAATCAATGGGGTGGGAGTCCCGGGGAGTGGGGGACTGGTGACCAAGTGTGTTTTATACATGGACGACATTAACATTTTATGCACTGACCTTTTATCCGTGAACAGGACACTGGACTTGACTGACTTTTTCGGACAGGCCTCTGGGTCAAAATTGAACAGAGACAAGACCCAAGCCCAATTTTATGGACCATGGACAGCAAACGAGACAACGGGACTCCCCCTGACTACGACCCAGACCAACCAGAAAATATTGGGAATCAAATTTGATAAGGAAGGGGGAGGGGACACAAACTGGGATGACGTCACAGGGAAAGTTAGACAAAGACTAGGGTACTGGGGACTTAGAGGACTGACCCTTGAAGGAAAAGTTTTAATCATCAAAGCAGTGATTTTACCCTTGCTTTTACTGATCAGTTCTGTTTTTATCCCACCAAGACGTGTGCTTTTAATCCTGGAGCGAGCCATTTTCTACTTCCTGTGGGGATCTAAGTGGGGAAGACTAAGAAGAGACATCATGAAAAGGCCAAAGGAGAAAGGAGGAAAAGCAGTGCCAGACCTTTACCTATTTTTAGGAAGCACCTATACGGCCTCGCACATCAAAATAGCAACAACCCCATCCAGAAACCCCAGGACGGCTGCAATGACACGTTTCTGGATGGGGTCCTACCTCAGAAAACTGAAATTGTTACCCACAGACCTGAAAGTACCGGTGTCTTTTAATCTGCCTTTAACATATGCTTTGATCCAGACGTTTTTAAAGTATTTTAATTTGGAAAAGGAGGAGTTGCATGTTTTAACAAGCCACCGCTCTCTTGTTTCTATTGTGCAGGAGCGAGAACCAGTGAGTCCAGTACGCGGGCTCGCACTCAGCGAGCCCTCAACAGTTTGGCGCAACGTGAACCATCCTGCTCTCCCAAACAGACTCCGAGACCTGTCATGGATGGTGGCTCACGAGATCCTCCCGGTCAGGTCCGTCTTGCACTCCCGGGGCATGTCACCATCAGCGATTTGCCCCCGACCTGGTTGTGGCGCGCCCGAGTCAGTGAGGCATCTCTTCTGGGAGTGCAGTGCTGCTGTAGACCAGTGGGCAACAGCCAGGTCCTTGAAATTCCCGTACTTACCAGCAAGGGAGGTCCTTACAGCACAACTAGTGCTATATGGGGTGAGCCCCCAGAAGATGCCAGCAAGGGACTTTGCAGAGCAGTGGCTCACCCTAGCCGCCATCAAAGACGCCATATGGACCTCCAGAAACTTGCTGGTAAGGAAGCACATGCAGATCCCCCCCGTGGTTGTGATCCAGATGGCTATGCAGGCGGCGGGCCCTAGGACACAACCACAAAGAAGAATCGCCTCTGGGCCCATTCGGAGGAAGGACCTGGAACCACACACAAAAAGGTCAAAGCAGCAACGGCCTGGCTCTCCGGGTGAGGCAGGAGGGAAGGAGCAAAAGGGCGAGGATCTCCTCTGAGCACCACGACAAGGTCCTGAGCGAACAAATGTTTGGGGGAGCAGAATGGAATAATTTTGGTAAGGACTCATTGCGTTCCTGCACAAAAGAGAAAAAGACATTGAGCCCGTTTTAAAATTGTGCGCTCCTGTTCATATCTCTTGTTTTAATCATGGTTTTTACAGAAAATATTTGTCTTATTATTTATGTGTATTGTGTCTGTGGAAACACATTAATGCAAATGTAAAAAATCATGTAACATAATTAACTGAATGAGTGTCAATAAACTTTTTTCGAAAGAAAAAAAATCTGTTCTTATCAGTTTAATATCTGATACGTCCCCTACCCGGGGACCATATATTAAATTGATTTTTGGACCAGGGAGATGGAATAGGGGCTTGCTCCGTCCACTCCACGCATCGACCCGGTATGGCAGTATCTCCAGGAACGGTGCACTCCTCCTTACGTTGTCTAAAATCAAGCTCAACTAGATGGGGTTGAGGTCAGATTTGATCGGTGGTTTGGAGCGCTTCTGTAATAGCACATGCGGGCTTGCCTTTCCGTGCGTAATTCCCACAATGGGTAGAGTATGATTTCACGTCCCCTGCAGTCCTCTGACTTAGAGCACATCTCCGTAGTAAACAGCAGAGGGCGTTGCACTGCGACCTGTCAGCTGTTGGTCCGGCATCAAGCAGTCTGCTGCCTTTTCTTTGGTGCCGTCCCGCTGTATGCATTGCAGCTAGTGCTTTAGCGTTGCGTTTTCTACTCCTCCATGAATTAGTTGAGTGGTCATTTGTTTTGTTTTTCCCCTTGACGATTCAGAATGTTCTTCTTTTCTCTGAATTTCCCACTGGAATCGCACATCACAGATTTCAAATGGAGCTCTTTTTGCCACATTTTCTCTGGTGGTTTAGTTGTTGATTCTTTTGGAGGTAAATGGGATGAAATGAGTGGTTTTCCGAATTCCCTTTTGTTGTGGTCATGCAGCAGTGAACTGTGGGAAAAGGATTGCTCACGTCCAAATCTGTTATTTGGGAGACCTGAGGTTGGGACAGATTTCTTTCTCATTCAACCAAATATCAACTATTGCTTTTCTTTCTGACATGCCTTTGGCTGTGAACACGTGGCGAGCACCGTGAGCCAGCGCGGAATGACTGTGGAAGACGTGGTCATGTCAGCCATGGACAACTCATACTTACCTGGCAGGGGAGACACCATGATCAAGAAGGTGGTTCACCCAGGGCGAGGCGCGACCATTGCACTCCGGTTGTGCTGACCCCTGCGAATTCCCCAAATGTGGGAATCTCGACTGCATAATTTCTGGTAGTGGGGGACTGCGTTCGCGCTCTCCCCTGATCAGATGTTGAAAAGCAAGAGTACGTTCTCTCGTACGCCAGTAAGAAATGCTGTCTGTCCAGCGTGCGCAATGCCCGTGATCAGATGGCTTCTTGAATCATGACATGTTGTCTTGAGAGGCTTTCTGACTGAAGTTCAGCTTCTCACTTGGCTGCGTTCATCAGGCTGCTGGCCAAGTTTCTGTGGCTCCGTTTCGATTGTACACAAAGCTCTTGCGTTTGTGTCCACTTTCTCTCCCCATTCTCTGTTCCCTGAGTTTCAGTGTCCAATCACTGGTGGAACCAGAAAAGATTTGGTGACAGTTAAACAATTGACACTGATTTAGGTATTAGTTGTTGAAACATGGACAAACAAGATTAAGACTGAGACCAAGACATTCCATTCCAGAGTGTGAGAGATGTGCATGAGTGTCAAGATAGATATTGGTCAGTGTTTCCTTTGGTCCTAGTAGCGTCATTAATCATTTGAATTTGTTTTGTGGCGGGTTAAGATTGCACGGACTGACAATTTCCTTGCCAGACGTAGCAGGAAGTTTGAACGGAAACTTGGTGTTGGAAGCCATTGTGGATCGGTCAGGACGTGGTCACGTGGCCAGAACTAACTTTAAGCTGCATCCACTTGCATTAGGTTGGCCAACTTGTGTGCGGCTTCTGCTGCTCACTGTCCATGCAAGGTTCATCCACACTTTTAGCACCTTGTTGTTGTTGAGGCCAAGTAAATGCTGCCGCGATGCGCCGTGAGCGAGGGTGGCTGTGAGCGGAATGACTCCCTGTGCTCGCCAGTGACGTGGCATCGCTTCTCGGCCTTTTGGCTAAGATCAAGTGTAGTATCTGTTCTTATCAGTTTAATATCTGATACGTTCCCTACCCGGGGACCATATATTAAATTGATTTTTGGACCAGGGAGATGGAATAGGGGCTTGCTCCGTCCACTCCACGCATCGACCCGGTATGGCAGTATCTCCAGGAACGGTGCACTCCTCCTTACGTTGTCTAAAATCAAGCTCAACTAGATGGGGTTGAGGTCAGATTTGATCGGTGGTTTGGAGCGCTTCTCTAATAGCACATGCGGGCTTGCCTTTCCGTGCGTAATTCCCACAATGGGTAGAGTATGATTTCACGTCCCCTGCAGTCCTCTGACTTAGAGCACATCTCCGTAGTAAACAGCAGAGGGCGTTGCACTGCGACCTGTCAGCTGTTGGTCCGGCATCAAGCAGTCTGCTGCCTTTTCTTTGGTGCCGTCCCGCTGTATTCATTGCAGCTAGTGCTTTAGCGTTGCGTTTTCTACTTCTCCATGAATTAGTTGAGTGGTCATTTGTTTTGTTTTTCCCCTTGACGATTCAGAATGTTCTTCTTTTCTCTGAATTTCCCACTGGAATCGCACATCACAGATTTCAAATGGAGCTCTTTTTGCCACATTTTCTCTGGTGGTTTAGTTGTTGATTCTTTTGGAGGTAAATGGGATGAAATGAGTGGTTTTCCGAATTCCCTTTTGTTGTGGTCATGCAGCAGTGAACTGTGGGAAAAGGATTGCTCACGTCCAAATCTGTTATTTGGGAGACCTGAGGTTGGGACAGATTTCTTTCTCATTCAACCAAATATCAACTATTGCTTTTCTTTCTGACATGCCTTTGGCTGTGAACACGTGGCGAGCACCGTGAGCCAGCGCGGAATGACTGTGGAAGACGTGGTCATGTCAGCCATGGACAACTCATACTTACCTGGCAGGGGAGACACCATGATCAAGAAGGTGGTTCACCCAGGGCGAGGCGCGACCATTGCACTCCGGTTGTGCTGACCCCTGCGAATTCCCCAAATGTGGGAATCTCGACTGCATAATTTCTGGTAGTGGGGGACTGCGTTCGCGCTCTCCCCTGATCAGATGCTGAAAAGCAAGAGTACGTTCTCTCGTACGCCAGTAAGAAATGCTGTCTGTCCAGCGTGCGCAATGCCCGTGATCAGATGGCTTCTTGAATCATGACATGTTGTCTTGAGAGGCTTTCTGACTGAAGTTCAGAGCTTCTCACTTGGCTGCGTTCATCAGGCTGCTGGCCAAGTTTCTGTGGCTCCGTTTTGATTGTACACAAAGCTCTTGCGTTTGTGTCCACTTTCTCTCCCCATTCTCTGTTCCCTGAGTTTCAGTGTCCAATCACTGGTGGAACCAGAAAAGATTTGGTGACAGTTAAACAATTGACACTGATTTAGGTATTAGTTGTTGAAACATGGACAAACAAGATTAAGACTGAGACCAAGACATTCCATTCCAGAGTGTGAGAGATGTGCATGAGTGTCAAGATAGATATTGGTCAGTGTTTCCTTTGGTCCTAGTAGCGTCATTAATCATTTGAATTTGTTTTGTGGCGGGTTAAGATTGCACGGACTGACAATTTCCTTGCCAGACGTAGCAGGAAGTTTGAACGGAAACTTGGTGTTGGAAGCCATTGTGGATCGGTCAGGACGTGGTCACGTGGCCAGAACTAACTTTAAGCTGCATCCACTTGCATTAGGTTGGCCAACTTGTGTGCGGCTTCTGCTGCTCACTGTCCATGCAAGGTTCATCCACACTTTTAGCACCTTGTTGTTGTTGAGGCCAAGTAAATGCTGCCGCGATGCGCCGTGAGCGAGGGTGGCTGTGAGCGGAATGACTCCCTGTGCTCGCCAGTGACGTGGCATCGCTTCTCGGCCTTTTAGCTATGATCAAGTGTAGTATCTGTTCTTATCAGTTTAATATCTGATACGTCCCCTACCCGGGGACCATATATTAAATTGATTTTTGGACCAGGGAGATGGAATAGGGGCTTGCTACGTCCACTCCACGCATCGACCCGGTATGGCAGTATCTTCAGGAACGGTGCACTCCTCCTTACGTTGTCTAAAATCAAGCTCAACTAGATGGGGTTGAGGTCAGATTTGATCGGTGGTTTGGAGCGCTTCTGTAATAGCACATGCGGGCTTGCCTTTCCGTGCGTAATTCCCACAATGGGTAGAGTATGATTTCACGTCCCCTGCAGTCCTCTGACTTAGAGCACATCTCCGTAGTAAACAGCAGAGGGCGTTGCACTGCGACCTGTCAGCTGTTGGTCCGGCATCAAGCAGTCTGCTGCCTTTTCTTTGGTGCCGTCCCGCTGTATGCATTGCAGCTAGTGCTTTAGCGTTGCGTTTTCTACTCCTCCATGAATTAGTTGAGTGGTCATTTGTTTTGTTTTTCCCCTTGACGATTCAGAATGTTCTTCTTTTCTCTGAATTTCCCACTGGAATCGCACATCACAGATTTCAAATGGAGCTCTTTTTGCCACATTTTCTCTGGTGGTTTAGTTGTTGATTCTTTTGGAGGTAAATGGGATGAAATGAGTGGTTTTCCGAATTCCCTTTTGTTGTGGTCATGCAGCAGTGAACTGTGGGAAAAGGATTGCTCACGTCCAAATCTGTTATTTGGGAGACCTGAGGTTGGGACAGATTTCTTTCTCATTCAACCAAATATCAACTATTGCTTTTCTTTCTGACATGCCTTTGGCTGTGAACACGTGGCGAGCACCGTGAGCCAGCGCGGAATGACTGTGGAAGACGTGGTCATGTCAGCCATGGACAACTCATACTTACCTGGCAGGGGAGACACCATGATCAAGAAGGTGGTTCACCCAGGGCGAGGCGCGACCATTGCACTCCGGTTGTGCTGACCCCTGCGAATTCCCCAAATGTGGGAATCTCGACTGCATAATTTCTGGTAGTGGGGGACTGCGTTCGCGCTCTCCCCTGATCAGATGTTGAAAAGCAAGAGTACGTTCTCTCGTACGCCAGTAAGAAATGCTGTCTGTCCAGCGTGCGCAATGCCCGTGATCAGATGGCTTCTTGAATCATGACATGTTGTCTTGAGAGGCTTTCTGACTGAAGTTCAGAGCTTCTCACTTGGCTGCGTTCATCAGGCTGCTGGCCAAGTTTCTGTGGCTCCGTTTCGATTGTACACAAAGCTCTTGCGTTTGTGTCCACTTTCTCTCCCCATTCTCTGTTCCCTGAGTTTCAGTGTCCAATCACTGGTGGAACCAGAAAAGATTTGGTGACAGTTAAACAATTGACACTGATTTAGGTATTAGTTGTTGAAACATGGACAAACAAGATTAAGACTGAGACCAAGACATTCCATTCCAGAGTGTGAGAGATGTGCATGAGTGTCAAGATAGATATTGGTCAGTGTTTCCTTTGGTCCTAGTAGCGTCATTAATCATTTGAATTTGTTTTGTGGCGGGTTAAGATTGCACGGACTGACAATTTCCTTGCCAGACGTAGCAGGAAGTTTGAACGGAAACTTGGTGTTGGAAGCCATTGTGGATCGGTCAGGACGTGGTCACGTGGCCAGAACTAACTTTAAGCTGCATCCACTTGCATTAGGTTGGCCAACTTGTGTGCGGCTTCTGCTGCTCACTGTCCATGCAAGGTTCATCCACACTTTTAGCACCTTGTTGTTGTTGAGGCCAAGTAAATGCTGCCGCGATGCGCCGTGAGCGAGGGTGGCTGTGAGCGGAATGACTCCCTGTGCTCGCCAGTGACGTGGCATCGCTTCTCGGCCTTTTGGCTAAGATCAAGTGTAGTATCTGTTCTTATCAGTTTAATATCTGATACGTCCCCTACCCGGGGACCATATATTAAATTGATTTTTGGACCAGGGAGATGGAATAGGGGCTTGCTCCGTCCACTCCACGCATCGACCCGGTATGGCAGTATCTCCAGGAACGGTGCACTCCTCCTTACGTTGTCTAAAATCAAGCTCAACTAGATGGGGTTGAGGTCAGATTTGATCGGTGGTTTGGAGCGCTTCTGTAATAGCACATGCGGGCTTGCCTTTCCGTGCGTAATTCCCACAATGGGTAAAGTATGATTTCACGTCCCCTGCAGTCCTCTGACTTAGAGCACATCTCCGTAGTAAACAGCAGAGGGCGTTGCACTGCGACCTGTCAGCTGTTGGTCCGGCATCAAGCAGTCTGCTGCCTTTTCTTTGGTGCCGTCCCGCTGTATTCATTGCAGCTAGTGCTTTAGCGTTGCGTTTTCTACTCCTCCATGAATTAGTTGAGTGGTCATTTGTTTTGTTTTTCCCCTTGACGATTCAGAATGTTCTTCTTTTCTCTGAATTTCCCACTGGAATCGCACATCACAGATTTCAAATGGAGCTCTTTTTGCCACATTTTCTCTGGTGGTTTAGTTGTTGATTCTTTTGGAGGTAAATGGGATGAAATGAGTGGTTTTCCGAATTCCCTTTTGTTGTGGTCATGCAGCAGTGAACTGTGGGAAAAGGATTGCTCACGTCCAAATCTGTTATTTGGGAGACCTGAGGTTGGGACAGATTTCTTTCTCATTCAACCAAATATCAACTATTGCTTTTCTTTCTGACATGCCTTTGGCTGTGAACACGTGGCGAGCACCGTGAGCCAGCGCGGAATGACTGTGGAAGACGTGGTCATGTCAGCCATGGACAACTCATACTTACCTGGCAGGGGAGACACCATTATCAAGAAGGTGGTTCACCCAGGGCGAGGCGCGACCATTGCACTCCGGTTGTGCTGACCCCTGCGAATTCCCCAAATGTGGGAATCTCGACTGCATAATTTCTGGTAGTGGGGGACTGCGTTCGCGCTCTCCCCTGATCAGATGTTGAAAAGCAAGAGTACGTTCTCTCGTACGCCAGTAAGAAATGCTGTCTGTCCAGCGTGCGCAATGCCCGTGATCAGATGGCTTCTTGAATCATGACATGTTGTCTTGAGAGGCTTTCTGACTGAAGTTCAGAGCTTCTCACTTGGCTGCGTTCATCAGGCTGCTGGCCAAGTTTCTGTGGCTCCGTTTCGATTGTACACAAAGCTCTTGCGTTTGTGTCCACTTTCTCTCCCCATTCTCTGTTCCCTGAGTTTCAGTGTCCAATCACTGGTGGAACCAGAAAAGATTTGGTGACAGTTAAACAATTGACACTGATTTAGGTATTAGTTGTTGAAACATGGACAAACAAGATTAAGACTGAGACCAAGACATTCCATTCCAGAGTGTGAGAGATGTGCATGAGTGTCAAGATAGATATTGGTCAGTGTTTCCTTTGGTCCTAGTAGCGTCATTAATCATTTGAATTTGTTTTGTGGCGGGTTAAGATTGCACGGACTGACAATTTCCTTGCCAGACGTAGCAGGAAGTTTGAACGGAAACTTGGTGTTGGAAGCCATTGTGGATCGGTCAGGACGTGGTCACGTGGCCAGAACTAACTTTAAGCTGCATCCACTTGCATTAGGTTGGCCAACTTGTGTGCGGCTTCTGCTGCTCACTGTCCATGCAAGGTTCATCCACACTTTTAGCACCTTGTTGTTGTTGAGGCCAAGTAAATGCTGCCGCGATGCGCCGTGAGCGAGGGTGGCTGTGAGCGGAATGACTCCCTGTGCTCGCCAGTGACGTGGCATCGCTTCTCGGCCTTTTGGCTAAGATCAAGTGTAGTATCTGTTCTTATCAGTTTAATATCTGATACGTCCCCTACCCGGGGACCATATATTAAATTGATTTTTGGACCAGGGAGATGGAATAGGGGCTTGCTCCGTCCACTCCACGCATCGACCCGGTATGGCAGTATCTCCAGGAACGGTGCACTCCTCCTTACGTTGTCTAAAATCAAGCTCAACTAGATGGGGTTGAGGTCAGATTTGATCGGTGGTTTGGAGCGCTTCTGTAATAGCACATGCGGGCTTGCCTTTCCGTGTGTAATTCCCACAATGGGTAGAGTATGATTTCACGTCCCCTGCAGTCCTCTGACTTAGAGCACATCTCCGTAGTAAACAGCAGAGGGCGTTGCACTGCGACCTGTCAGCTGTTGGTCCGGCATCAAGCAGTCTGCTGCCTTTTCTTTGGTGCCGTCCCGCTGTATTCATTGCAGCTAGTGCTTTAGCGTTGCGTTTTCTACTCCTCGATGAATTAGTTGAGTGGTCATTTGTTTTGTTTTTCCCCTTGACGATTCAGAATGTTCTTCTTTTCTCTGAATTTCCCACTGGAATCGCACATCACAGATTTCAAATGGAGCTCTTTTTGCCACATTTTCTCTGGTGGTTTAGTTGTTGATTCTTTTGGAGGTAAATGGGATGAAATGAGTGGTTTTCCGAATTCCCTTTTGTTGTGGTCATGCAGCAGTGAACTGTGGGAAAAGGATTGCTCACGTCCAAATCTGTTATTTGGGAGACCTGAGGTTGGGACAGATTTCTTTCTCATTCAACCAAATATCAACTATTGCTTTTCTTTCTGACATGCCTTTGGCTGTGAACACGTGGCGAGCACCGTGAGCCAGCGCGGAATGACTGTGGAAGACGTGGTCATGTCAGCCATGGACAACTCATACTTACCTGGCAGGGGAGACACCATGATCAAGAAGGTGGTTCACCCAGGGCGAGGCGCGACCATTGCACTCCGGTTGTGCTGACCCCTGCGAATTCCCCAAATGTGGGAATCTCGACTGCATAATTTCTGGTAGTGGGGGACTGCGTTCGCGCTCTCCCCTGATCAGATGTTGAAAAGCAAGAGTACGTTCTCTCGTACGCCAGTAAGAAATGCTGTCTGTCCAGCGTGCGCAATGCCCGTGATCAGATGGCTTCTTGAATCATGACATGTTGTCTTGAGAGGCTTTCTGACTGAAGTTCAGAGCTTCTCACTTGGCTGCGTTCATCAGGCTGCTGGCCAAGTTTCTGTGGCTCCGTTTCGATTGTACACAAAGCTCTTGCGTTTGTGTCCACTTTCTCTCCCCATTCTCTGTTCCCTGAGTTTCAGTGTCCAATCACTGGTGGAACCAGAAAAGATTTGGTGACAGTTAAACAATTGACACTGATTTAGGTATTAGTTGTTGAAACATGGACAAACAAGATTAAGACTGAGACCAAGACATTCCATTCCAGAGTGTGAGAGATGTGCATGAGTGTCAAGATAGATATTGGTCAGTGTTTCCTTTGGTCCTAGTAGCGTCATTAATCATTTGAATTTGTTTTGTGGCGGGTTAAGATTGCACGGACTGACAATTTCCTTGCCAGACGTAGCAGGAAGTTTGAACGGAAACTTGGTGTTGGAAGCCATTGTGGATCGGTCAGGACGTGGTCACGTGGCCAGAACTAACTTTAAGCTGCATCCACTTGCATTAGGTTGGCCAACTTGTGTGCGGCTTCTGCTGCTCACTGTCCATGCAAGGTTCATCCACACTTTTAGCACCTTGTTGTTGTTGAGGCCAAGTAAATGCTGCCGCGATGCGCCGTGAGCGAGGGTGGCTGTGAGCGGAATGACTCCCTGTGCTCGCCAGTGACGTGGCATCGCTTCTCGGCCTTTTGGCTAAGATCAAGTGTAGTATCTGTTCTTATCAGTTTAATATCTGATACGTCCCCTACCCGGGGACCATATATTAAATTGATTTTTGGACCAGGGAGCTGGAATAGGGGCTTGCTCCGTCCACTCCACGCATCGACCCGGTATGGCAGTATCTCCAGGAACGGTGCACTCCTCCTTACGTTGTCTAAAATCAAGCTCAACTAGATGGGGTTGAGGTCAGATTTGATCGGTGGTTTGGAGCGCTTCTGTAATAGCACATGCGGGCTTGCCTTTCCGTGCGTAATTCCCACAATGGGTAGAGTATGATTTCACGTCCCCTGCAGTCCTCTGACTTAGAGCACATCTCCGTAGTAAACAGCAGAGGGCGTTGCACTGCGACCTGTCAGCTGTTGGTCCGGCATCAAGCAGTCTGCTGCCTTTTCTTTGGTGCCGTCCCGCTGTATTCATTGCAGCTAGTGCTTTAGCGTTGCGTTTTCTACTCCTCGATGAATTAGTTGAGTGGTCATTTGTTTTGTTTTTCCCCTTGACGATTCAGAATGTTCTTCTTTTCTCTGAATTTCCCACTGGAATCGCACATCACAGATTTCAAATGGAGCTCTTTTTGCCACATTTTCTCTGGTGGTTTAGTTGTTGATTCTTTTGGAGGTAAATGGGATGAAATGAGTGGTTTTCCGAATTCCCTTTTGTTGTGGTCATGCAGCAGTGAACTGTGGGAAAAGGATTGCTCACGTCCAAATCTGTTATTTGGGAGACCTGAGGTTGGGACAGATTTCTTTCTCATTCAACCAAATATCAACTATTGCTTTTCTTTCTGACATGCCTTTGGCTGTGAACACGTGGCGAGCACCGTGAGCCAGCGCGGAATGACTGTGGAAGACGTGGTCATGTCAGCCATGGACAACTCATACTTACCTGGCAGGGGAGACACCATGATCAAGAAGGTGGTTCACCCAGGGCGAGGCGCGACCATTGCACTCCGGTTGTGCTGACCCCTGCGAATTCCCCAAATGTGGGAATCTCGACTGCATAATTTCTGGTAGTGGGGGACTGCGTTCGCGCTCTCCCCTGATCAGATGTTGAAAAGCAAGAGTACGTTCTCTCGTACGCCAGTAAGAAATGCTGTCTGTCCAGCGTGCGCAATGCCCGTGATCAGATGGCTTCTTGAATCATGACATGTTGTCTTGAGAGGCTTTCTGACTGAAGTTCAGAGCTTCTCACTTGGCTGCGTTCATCAGGCTGCTGGCCAAGTTTCTGTGGCTCCGTTTCGATTGTACACAAAGCTCTTGCGTTTGTGTCCACTTTCTCTCCCCATTCTCTGTTCCCTGAGTTTCAGTGTCCAATCACTGGTGGAACCAGAAAAGATTTGGTGACAGTTAAACAATTGACACTGATTTAGGTATTAGTTGTTGAAACATGGACAAACAAGATTAAGACTGAGACCAAGACATTCCATTCCAGAGTGTGAGAGATGTGCATGAGTGTCAAGATAGATATTGGTCAGTGTTTCCTTTGGTCCTAGTAGCGTCATTAATCATTTGAATTTGTTTTGTGGCGGGTTAAGATTGCACGGACTGACAATTTCCTTGCCAGACGTAGCAGGAAGTTTGAACGGAAACTTGGTGTTGGAAGCCATTGTGGATCGGTCAGGACGTGGTCACGTGGCCAGAACTAACTTTAAGCTGCATCCACTTGCATTAGGTTGGCCAACTTGTGTGCGGCTTCTGCTGCTCACTGTCCATGCAAGGTTCATCCACACTTTTAGCACCTTGTTGTTGTTGAGGCCAAGTAAATGCTGCCGCGATGCGCCGTGAGCGAGGGTGGCTGTGAGCGGAATGACTCCCTGTGCTCGCCAGTGACGTGGCATCGCTTCTCGGCCTTTTGGCTAAGATCAAGTGTAGTATCTGTTCTTATCAGTTTAATATCTGATACGTCCCCTACCCGGGGACCATATATTAAATTGATTTTTGGACCAGGGAGATGGAATAGGGGCTTGCTCCGTCCACTCCACGCATCGACCCGGTATGGCAGTATCTCCAGGAACGGTGCACTCCTCCTTACGTTGTCTAAAATCAAGCTCAACTAGATGGGGTTGAGGTCAGATTTGATCGGTGGTTTGGAGCGCTTCTGTAATAGCACATGCGGGCTTGCCTTTCCGTGCGTAATTCCCACAATGGGTAGAGTATGATTTCACGTCCCCTGCAGTCCTCTGACTTAGAGCACATCTCCGTAGTAAACAGCAGAGGGCGTTGCACTGCGACCTGTCAGCTGTTGGTCCGGCATCAAGCAGTCTGCTGCCTTTTCTTTGGTGCCGTCCCGCTGTATTCATTGCAGCTAGTGCTTTAGCGTTGCGTTTTCTACTCCTCGATGAATTAGTTGAGTGGTCATTTGTTTTGTTTTTCCCCTTGACGATTCAGAATGTTCTTCTTTTCTCTGAATTTCCCACTGGAATCGCACATCACAGATTTCAAATGGAGCTCTTTTTGCCACATTTTCTCTGGTGGTTTAGTTGTTGATTCTTTTGGAGGTAAATGGGATGAAATGAGTGGTTTTCCGAATTCCCTTTTGTTGTGGTCATGCAGCAGTGAACTGTGGGAAAAGGATTGCTCACGTCCAAATCTGTTATTTGGGAGACCTGAGGTTGGGACAGATTTCTTTCTCATTCAACCAAATATCAACTATTGCTTTTCTTTCTGACATGCCTTTGGCTGTGAACACGTGGCGAGCACCGTGAGCCAGCGCGGAATGACTGTGGAAGACGTGGTCATGTCAGCCATGGACAACTCATACTTACCTGGCAGGGGAGACACCATGATCAAGAAGGTGGTTCACCCAGGGCGAGGCGCGACCATTGCACTCCGGTTGTGCTGACCCCTGCGAATTCCCCAAATGTGGGAATCTCGACTGCATAATTTCTGGTAGTGGGGGACTGCGTTCGCGCTCTCCCCTGATCAGATGCTGAAAAGCAAGAGTACGTTCTCTCGTACGCCAGTAAGAAATGCTGTCTGTCCAGCGTGCGCAATGCCCGTGATCAGATGGCTTCTTGAATCATGACATGTTGTCTTGAGAGGCTTTCTGACTGAAGTTCAGAGCTTCTCACTTGGCTGCGTTCATCAGGCTGCTGGCCAAGTTTCTGTGGCTCCGTTTCGATTGTACACAAAGCTCTTGCGTTTGTGTCCACTTTCTCTCCCCATTCTCTGTTCCCTGAGTTTCAGTGTCCAATCACTGGTGGAACCAGAAAAGATTTGGTGACAGTTAAACAATTGACACTGATTTAGGTATTAGTTGTTGAAACATGGACAAACAAGATTAAGACTGAGACCAAGACATTCCATTCCAGAGTGTGAGAGATGTGCATGAGTGTCAAGATAGATATTGGTCAGTGTTTCCTTTGGTCCTAGTAGCGTCATTAATCATTTGAATTTGTTTTGTGGCGGGTTAAGATTGCACGGACTGACAATTTCCTTGCCAGACGTAGCAGGAAGTTTGAACGGAAACTTGGTGTTGGAAGCCATTGTGGATCGGTCAGGACGTGGTCACGTGGCCAGAACTAACTTTAAGCTGCATCCACTTGCATTAGGTTGGCCAACTTGTGTGCGGCTTCTGCTGCTCACTGTCCATGCAAGGTTCATCCACACTTTTAGCACCTTGTTGTTGTTGAGGCCAAGTAAATGCTGCCGCGATGCGCCGTGAGCGAGGGTGGCTGTGAGCGGAATGACTCCCTGTGCTCGCCAGTGACGTGGCATCGCTTCTCGGCCTTTTGGCTAAGATCAAGTGTAGTATCTGTTCTTATCAGTTTAATATCTGATACGTCCCCTACCCGGGGACCATATATTAAATTGATTTTTGGACCAGGGAGATGGAATAGGGGCTTGCTCCGTCCACTCCACGCATCGACCCGGTATGGCAGTATCTCCAGGAACGGTGCACTCCTCCTTACGTTGTCTAAAATCAAGCTCAACTAGATGGGGTTGAGGTCAGATTTGATCGGTGGTTTGGAGCGCTTCTGTAATAGCACATGCGGGCTTGCCTTTCCGTGCGTAATTCCCACAATGGGTAGAGTATGATTTCACGTCCCCTGCAGTCCTCTGACTTAGAGCACATCTCCGTAGTAAACAGCAGAGGGCGTTGCACTGCGACCTGTCAGCTGTTGGTCCGGCATCAAGCAGTCTGCTGCCTTTTCTTTGGTGCCGTCCCGCTGTATTCATTGCAGCTAGTGCTTTAGCGTTGCGTTTTCTACTCCTCGATGAATTAGTTGAGTGGTCATTTGTTTTGTTTTTCCCCTTGACGATTCAGAATGTTCTTCTTTTCTCTGAATTTCCCACTGGAATCGCACATCACAGATTTCAAATGGAGCTCTTTTTGCCACATTTTCTCTGGTGGTTTAGTTGTTGATTCTTTTGGAGGTAAATGGGATGAAATGAGTGGTTTTCCGAATTCCCTTTTGTTGTGGTCATGCAGCAGTGAACTGTGGGAAAAGGATTGCTCACGTCCAAATCTGTTATTTGGGAGACCTGAGGTTGGGACAGATTTCTTTCTCATTCAACCAAATATCAACTATTGCTTTTCTTTCTGACATGCCTTTGGCTGTGAACACGTGGCGAGCACCGTGAGCCAGCGCGGAATGACTGTGGAAGACGTGGTCATGTCAGCCATGGACAACTCATACTTACCTGGCAGGGGAGACACCATGATCAAGAAGGTGGTTCACCCAGGGCGAGGCGCGACCATTGCACTCCGGTTGTGCTGACCCCTGCGAATTCCCCAAATGTGGGAATCTCGACTGCATAATTTCTGGTAGTGGGGGACTGCGTTCGCGCTCTCCCCTGATCAGATGCTGAAAAGCAAGAGTACGTTCTCTCGTACGCCAGTAAGAAATGCTGTCTGTCCAGCGTGCGCAATGCCCGTGATCAGATGGCTTCTTGAATCATGACATGTTGTCTTGAGAGGCTTTCTGACTGAAGTTCAGAGCTTCTCACTTGGCTGCGTTCATCAGGCTGCTGGCCAAGTTTCTGTGGCTCCGTTTCGATTGTACACAAAGCTCTTGCGTTTGTGTCCACTTTCTCTCCCCATTCTCTGTTCCCTGAGTTTCAGTGTCCAATCACTGGTGGAACCAGAAAAGATTTGGTGACAGTTAAACAATTGACACTGATTTAGGTATTAGTTGTTGAAACATGGACAAACAAGATTAAGACTGAGACCAAGACATTCCATTCCAGAGTGTGAGAGATGTGCATGAGTGTCAAGATAGATATTGGTCAGTGTTTCCTTTGGTCCTAGTAGCGTCATTAATCATTTGAATTTGTTTTGTGGCGGGTTAAGATTGCACGGACTGACAATTTCCTTGCCAGACGTAGCAGGAAGTTTGAACGGAAACTTGGTGTTGGAAGCCATTGTGGATCGGTCAGGACGTGGTCACGTGGCCAGAACTAACTTTAAGCTGCATCCACTTGCATTAGGTTGGCCAACTTGTGTGCGGCTTCTGCTGCTCACTGTCCATGCAAGGTTCATCCACACTTTTAGCACCTTGTTGTTGTTGAGGCCAAGTAAATGCTGCCGCGATGCGCCGTGAGCGAGGGTGGCTGTGAGCGGAATGACTCCCTGTGCTCGCCAGTGACGTGGCATCGCTTCTCGGCCTTTTGGCTAAGATCAAGTGTAGTATCTGTTCTTATCAGTTTAATATCTGATATGTCCCCTACCCGGGGACCATATATTAAATTGATTTTTGGACCAGGGAGATGGAATAGGGGCTTGCTCCGTCCACTCCACGCATCGACCCGGTATGGCAGTATCTCCAGGAACGGTGCACTCCTCCTTACGTTGTCTAAAATCAAGCTCAACTAGATGGGATTGAGGTCAGATTTGATCGGTGGTTTGGAGCGCTTCTGTAATAGCACATGCGGGCTTGCCTTTCCGTGCGTAATTCCCACAATGGGTAAAGTATGATTTCACGTCCCCTGCAGTCCTCTGACTTAGAGCACATCTCCGTAGTAAACAGCAGAGGGCGTTGCACTGCGACCTGTCAGCTGTTGGTCCGGCATCAAGCAGTCTGCTGCCTTTTCTTTGGTGCCGTCCCGCTGTATTCATTGCAGCTAGTGCTTTAGCGTTGCGTTTTCTACTCCTCGATGAATTAGTTGAGTGGTCATTTGTTTTGTTTTTCCCCTTGACGATTCAGAATGTTCTTCTTTTCTCTGAATTTCCCACTGGAATCGCACATCACAGATTTCAAATGGAGCTCTTTTTGCCACATTTTCTCTGGTGGTTTAGTTGTTGATTCTTTTGGAGGTAAATGGGATGAAATGAGTGGTTTTCCGAATTCCCTTTTGTTGTGGTCATGCAGCAGTGAACTGTGGGAAAAGGATTGCTCACGTCCAAATCTGTTATTTGGGAGACCTGAGGTTGGGACAGATTTCTTTCTCATTCAACCAAATATCAACTATTGCTTTTCTTTCTGACATGCCTTTGGCTGTGAACACGTGGCGAGCACCGTGAGCCAGCGCGGAATGACTGTGGAAGACGTGGTCATGTCAGCCATGGACAACTCATACTTACCTGGCAGGGGAGACACCATGATCAAGAAGGTGGTTCACCCAGGGCGAGGCGCGACCATTGCACTCCGGTTGTGCTGACCCCTGCGAATTCCCCAAATGTGGGAATCTCGACTGCATAATTTCTGGTAGTGGGGGACTGCGTTCGCGCTCTCCCCTGATCAGATGTTGAAAAGCAAGAGTACGTTCTCTCGTACGCCAGTAAGAAATGCTGTCTGTCCAGCGTGCGCAATGCCCGTGATCAGATGGCTTCTTGAATCATGACATGTTGTCTTGAGAGGCTTTCTGACTGAAGTTCAGAGCTTCTCACTTGGCTGCGTTCATCAGGCTGCTGGCCAAGTTTCCGTGGCTCCGTTTCGATTGTACACAAAGCTCTTGCGTTTGTGTCCACTTTCTCTCCCCATTCTCTGTTCCCTGAGTTTCAGTGTCCAATCACTGGTGGAACCAGAAAAGATTTGGTGACAGTTAAACAATTGACACTGATTTAGGTATTAGTTGTTGAAACATGGACAAACAAGATTAAGACTGAGACCAAGACATTCCATTCCAGAGTGTGAGAGATGTGCATGAGTGTCAAGATAGATATTGGTCAGTGTTTCCTTTGGTCCTAGTAGCGTCATTAATCATTTGAATTTGTTTTGTGGCGGGTTAAGATTGCACGGACTGACAATTTCCTTGCCAGACGTAGCAGGAAGTTTGAACGGAAACTTGGTGTTGGAAGCCATTGTGGATCGGTCAGGACGTGGTCACGTGGCCAGAACTAACTTTAAGCTGCATCCACTTGCATTAGGTTGGCCAACTTGTGTGCGGCTTCTGCTGCTCACTGTCCATGCAAGGTTCATCCACACTTTTAGCACCTTGTTGTTGTTGAGGCCAAGTAAATGCTGCCGCGATGCGCCGTGAGCGAGGGTGGCTGTGAGCGGAATGACTCCCTGTGCTCGCCAGTGACGTGGCATCGCTTCTTGGTCTTTTGGCTAAGACAGCGGTCGCCTCCTATTTTTGGTAGCATTGTTTGCCTGCTGTGGCATCCTTTTTGTTATCAGAGCTTGGGAGGATATTCTTTTTTTCATTCCTTGTGCAAAGCATTCCTTCTTTTTAATAGTTGGACATCTTTCACAAACAGGAATTCATTTGCTCAGGGGACTCTGTTTCCTTGTTTTGCCAGCATAGTTTTTAGCTCTTCAGTTCTAGTGCGTAGTGCCTCCACCATGTCGGCCAGCCATGCCGGCATGCGGAGGCACCACAGTGTTCGTTTCAGCTTTTTAGAAAAGGATGGAAAACTCCTGGGGATGTCCAGGTTGGACTTCTCCAGGAGGCTCATTCAAAAAACTTTGAACTTCAGCCCAGATGACTTAAACTGTGTTTTGACTTTGCCTTTTAACAAAGGTTTTGACGTAAGCTTTCGTTCTGCTGTTTTGCTTTGTGAGTTTTGGAAGAGATTTGAGGAAGTGAAAACCCAGTTTTCTGCTTTCAATGTTGAGAAACTGACTGACAATGCTTTGAAAACAGTCATTGTTAGGATGTTCAATGAGACAGTAAATGCAGATGACATTAGTTGGTGGCTGGGAAGATATTGCACTGTTAAAGGCCAAGCTACCAAGGTGAGAGATGAAGATGGCATATGGAACTGTGCCTGGAGGGTCCCCATTCAACAATGGCAGGACCCTCAAGGCTATCAGGGCTTGAAACATCTCCCATCCATGATAGTTTTAGGTGAAAACAGGGGCTACATTCATTACCAGGGACAGCCCAAGCTCTGCCGCAAGTGTGGTGAGCAAGGGCACCTGGCAGAAGCATGCCAGCAGATTGTTTGCCGAAAATGTCGAGAAATTGGGCACACCTTTGAGGAATGTACCAATGGCAGAAGGTGCAATCTTTGTGGAGAAACAAGCCACCTCTTCAGAGATTGCCCCAAGTCTTTTGCCAACAAACTCAAAGCCGCAAAGCAAACTGAAAGAAGGAAAACGGAAGCATTTACAGAGCAATGTGAAGAAGCTGGGCAAGAAATTTCAAATCTCCCGCCAAATTCTGTGGTTGGAGGAGAGGAGTCAGGTGAGGCGGGAGAAGGGGAGGGGCCTGCCACACCCCCATCAATAGATGGGGAAATGCAGGCAGAAGGCGGAGCTGAAATAGAAAGCCAACTTCAGGAAAATAGCGAGGATGCCTCCCTCCCCAATGCTCAGCAAACTAAGAGACCTTTATCTGAATTGTCATTCGATTCTCCTATTATGATGGAGAAGAGAGGAAGACTTGTGGCCCCATCAGAAAATTCGTCCTTGGATGAGCCCAGAGTCTTCCCCTCCAGTTCACCAAATGAAGTCTCTTTTTTAACAATTGCTCTGCGATCAACCCCTAGAGGTTCAGATCTTGACGCAACCATGCAGCAGAGGTTTGATCCCAAAGCACAAAGGGGGAACAGAGCTCAAAACCTTCACTCTTCACCTGTTGAGATGAGGGAAGAGTTATGTTCACAAGAAACTGCCTAAATGTTTTACAGCCTTTTTTTTGATATCTTTATAGGTTTTTAAAGAATGTCACACCTGTTGTTTTTAACCATTCTTATGACACTCACCTTCTCTACCATAAATGTGAGAAGTGTGAAGTCGAGAGTCAGAGCCCAGAGTGTTTTATCCTTTTTATTTTCCCATGAATCAGATGTGTTTTTAATACAGGAATGTGGCCTACCCTTTTTAAAACAATATAGAACATGGGAAGATATGTGGCCACAAACGTCTCTATGGAGTGGATCAAACGAAAATAAAAATGACGGAGTAGCCATTTTAATAAAAAACCCTCAGGTTCTGGTGAAGGGTAGCACAGTGGTGAGAGATGGTCGGGCACTTTTAGCACATCTAAATTTTATGGGGCGGGATTTTAACCTTCTCAATATTTATGGCTTTAATGACAAAAATGACAGGTATGACCTTTTAGAAAACTTGCAGTCCCACATGCTAGGCAGGGCACCTTTAGTTGTAGCAGGTGATTTTAATTGCATTTTAAACAAGACGGATAGAAGAAGAGCAGGAGAAGATTTTAAAATAGACAAGACATCAGTTTTATTACAGGGCATTTGCAGGGATTTTAAACTTCAAGACTGTTTTAAAACCATGCATCCCAGAGAGGAGGGCTTCACCTGGTTCAGTGGTGACAGTACCAGAGCCTCTCGCATAGATTATGTTTTTACACGGGACTGCCCGCCCACCGATGCTAGATTGACCCCTGTTTTCTTCTCTGATCACCTCATGGTGTCTTGCACTCTGTCACTCTCTTCAGGTGTGACTTCAGGAAGTGGTCTGTGGAAACTCAACTGCTCCCTTTTATTAGATAGGGACTTAGTTAGGCAGTTCAGGGAGCAGTACAAAGAGTGGCAGACCCTCCAAGACTTTTACGAAACACATGCACACTGGTGGGAAATGGTGAAGGAAAAGACAAAGACTTTCTTTAGGCAGGCAGGTAGGGAAAAAAAGAATAGGGAACACAGACGCATGATGGGACTGCAGAAAAGACTTCAATGCTATTTTAACCTTAACCAACATGGTATGGACTTCAACGAAGAAATTAAACAAGTCAAGAAAGAGATGTCGGCCCTATCAGAAATCCACAGCAAAGGTGTCATTTTAAGGAGCAGGGAACGGGAAATAGAAGAGGGTGAAAAGTGCACACGGTATTTCTTTAGGAAAATTATAAATAAAGGGGGAGGCATTGCAAAACTGAAGAAAGAAAATGGGTGCACAACAGAAACAATGGATGAAATAAAAGAGACAATTGAGACATTTTATTCAAACCTGTACTCAGAAAAACCTGTTAAAACTGACACCATGACAGAAGTTCTAAAATTCATTGATAAAACAGTAAGCAACAGCGTGCTTTTATCCCAAGATTTTACTTTTTTAGAATTAAATAAATGTTTGTCTGGTTTTAAAAAAGGGAAGTCCCCTGGACAAGACGGACTTCCCTTAGAGTTTTATTTGACCTTTTGGGACATTTTAGCACCTGATTTGATGACTGTTTTTATGGATTTTGAACACCTTGACCGACTTCCCGACAGTTTTAGAATAGGGATAGTGACTCTTCTTTACAAAAAAAAAGACAAGACTGACTTGAAGAATTGGAGACCGATCACGCTTTTAAACTTTGACTGCAAACTTTTTAGCAAACTTTTAGCCACACGGATGTCCATGTTTTTAGAAGAAGTGATTCACCCGGATCAAGCCTGTGCCGTTCCGGGGAGGAAGATCACTGACAGCCTCGTACTGATCAGAGACACCATCTGTTACGCGAGAGACAGAAACATCCGGCTAGTAGTACTAAATTTAGACTTTGAGAAAGCCTTTGATCGGGTCTCGCATCAGTACCTCTTCCGGGTACTGGAAAAAATGGGGTTCCCAGAAAGGTTTGTAGCTTGGGTGGGATTGCTGTACCGGGGCATCTCCAGCAAATTCATCGTTAACGGGCTTTTGACAAAAGCAGTCAACATCAACTGCGGTGTCCGTCAGGGGTGTCCTTTATCTGCCCTCCTCTACATTACCTGTATAGAACCACTGGCACAGATCTTGAGAAGGGACCAACGAATCAATGGGGTGGGAGTCCCGGGGAGTGGGGGACTGGTGACCAAGTGTGTTTTATACATGGACGACATTAACATTTTATGCACTGACCTTTTATCCGTGAACAGGACACTGGACTTGACTGACTTTTTCGGACAGGCCTCTGGGTCAAAATTGAACAGAGACAAGACCCAAGCCCAATTTTATGGACCATGGACAGCAAACGAGACAACGGGACTCCCCCTGACTACGACCCAGACTAACCAGAAAATATTGGGAATCAAATTTGATAAGGAAGGGGGAGGGGACACAAACTGGGATGACGTCACAGGGAAAGTTAGACAAAGACTAGGGTACTGGGGACTTAGAGGACTGACCCTTGAAGGAAAAGTTTTAATCATCAAAGCAGTGATTTTACCCTTGCTTTTACTGATCAGTTCTGTTTTTATCCCACCAAGACGTGTGCTTTTAATCCTGGAGCGAGCCATTTTCTACTTCCTGTGGGGATCTAAGTGGGGAAGACTAAGAAGAGACTTCATGAAAAGGCCAAAGGAGAAAGGAGGAAAAGCAGTGCCAGACCTTTACCTATTTTTAGGAAGCACCTATACGGCCTCGCACATCAAAATAGCAACAACCCCATCCAGAAACCCCAGGACGGCTGCAATGACACGTTTCTGGATGGGGTCCTACCTCAGAAAACTGAAATTGTTACCCACAGACCTGAAAGTACCGGTGTCTTTTAATCTGCCTTTAACATATGCTTTGATCCAGACGTTTTTAAAGTATTTTAATTTGGAAAAGGAGGAGTTGCATGTTTTAACAAGCCACCGCTCTCTTGTTTCTATTGTGCAGGAGCGAGAACCAGTGAGTCCAGTGCGCGGGCTCGCACTCAGCGAGCCCTCAACAGTTTGGCGCAACGTGAACCATCCTGCTCTCCCAAACAGACTCCGAGACCTGTCATGGATGGTGGCTCACGAGATCCTCCCGGTCAGGTCCGTCTTGCACTCCCGGGGCATGTCACCATCAGCGACTTGCCCCCGACCTGGTTGTGGCGCGCCCGAGTCAGTGAGGCATCTCTTCTGGGAGTGCAGTGCTGCTGTAGACCAGTGGGCAACAGCCAGGTCCTTGAAATTCCCGTACTTACCAGCAAGGGAGGTCCTTACAGCACAACTAGTGCTATATGGGGTGAGCCCCCAGAAGATGCCAGCAAGGGACTTTGCAGAGCAGTGGCTCACCCTAGCCGCCATCAAAGACGCCATATGGACCTCCAGAAACTTGCTGGTAAGGAAGCACATGCAGATCCCCCCCGTGGTTGTGATCCAGATGGCTATGCAGGCGGCGGGCCCTAGGACACAACCACAAAGAAGAATCGCCTCTGGGCCCATTCGGAGGAAGGACCTGGAACCACACACAAAAAGGTCAAAGCAGCAACGGCCTGGCTCTCCGGGTGAGGCAGGAGGGAAGGAGCAAAAGGGCGAGGATCTCCTCTGAGCACCACGACAAGGTCCTGAGCGAACAAATGTTTGGGGGAGCAGAATGGAATAATTTTGGTAAGGACTCATTGCGTTCCCGCACAAAAGAGACAAAGACATTGAGCCCCTTTTAAAATTGTGCACTCCTGTTCATATCTCTTGTTTTAATCATGTTTTTTACAGAAAATATTTGTCTTATTATTTATGTGTATTGTGTCTGTGGAAACACATTAATGCAAATGTAAAAAAATCATGTAACATAATTAACTGAATGAGTGTCAATAAACTTTTTTCGAAAGAAAAAAAAAAAAAAAAATCTGTTCTTATCAGTTTAATATCTGATACGTCCCCTACCCGGGGACCATATATTAAATTGATTTTTAGACCAGGGAGATGGAATAGGGGCTTGCTACGTCCACTCCACGCATCGACCCGGTATGGCAGTATCTTCAGGAACGGTGCACTCCTCCTTACGTTGTCTAAAATCAAGCTCAACTAGATGGGGTTGAGGTCAGATTTGATCGGTGGTTTGGAGCGCTTCTGTAATAGCACATGCGGGCTTGCCTTTCCGTGCGTAATTCCCACAATGGGTAGAGTATGATTTCACGTCCCCTGCAGTCCTCTGACTTAGAGCACATCTCCGTAGTAAACAGCAGAGGGCGTTGCACTGCGACCTGTCAGCTGTTGGTCCGGCATCAAGCAGTCTGCTGCCTTTTCTTTGGTGCCGTCCCGCTGTATGCATTGCAGCTAGTGCTTTAGCGTTGCGTTTTCTACTCCTCCATGAATTAGTTGAGTGGTCATTTGTTTTGTTTTTCCCCTTGACGATTCAGAATGTTCTTCTTTTCTCTGAATTTCCCACTGGAATCGCACATCACAGATTTCAAATGGAGCTCTTTTTGCCACATTTTCTCTGGTGGTTTAGTTGTTGATTCTTTTGGAGGTAAATGGGATGAAATGAGTGGTTTTCCGAATTCCCTTTTGTTGTGGTCATGCAGCAGTGAACTGTGGGAAAAGGATTGCTCACGTCCAAATCTGTTATTTGGGAGACCTGAGGTTGGGACAGATTTCTTTCTCATTCAACCAAATATCAACTATTGCTTTTCTTTCTGACATGCCTTTGGCTGTGAACACGTGGCGAGCACCGTGAGCCAGCGCGGAATGACTGTGGAACACGTGGTCATGTCAGCCATGGACAACTCATACTTACCTGGCAGGGGAGACACCATGATCAAGAAGGTGGTTCACCCAGGGCGAGGCGCGACCATTGCACTCCGGTTGTGCTGACCCCTGCGAATTCCCCAAATGTGGGAATCTCGACTGCATAATTTCTGGTAGTGGGGGACTGCGTTCGCGCTCTCCCCTGATCAGATGCTGAAAAGCAAGAGTACGTTCTCTCGTACGCCAGTAAGAAATGCTGTCTGTCCAGCGTGCGCAATGCCCGTGATCAGATGGCTTCTTGAATCATGACATGTTGTCTTGAGAGGCTTTCTGACTGAAGTTCAGAGCTTCTCACTTGGCTGCGTTCATCAGGCTGCTGGCCAAGTTTCTGTGGCTCCGTTTTGATTGTACACAAAGCTCTTGCGTTTGTGTCCACTTTCTCTCCCCATTCTCTGTTCCCTGAGTTTCAGTGTCCAATCACTGGTGGAACCAGAAAAGATTTGGTGACAGTTAAACAATTGACACTGATTTAGGTATTAGTTGTTGAAACATGGACAAACAAGATTAAGACTGAGACCAAGACATTCCATTCCAGAGTGTGAGAGATGTGCATGAGTGTCAAGATAGATATTGGTCAGTGTTTCCTTTGGTCCTAGTAGCGTCATTAATCATTTGAATTTGTTTTGTGGCGGGTTAAGATTGCACGGACTGACAATTTCCTTGCCAGACGTAGCAGGAAGTTTGAACGGAAACTTGGTGTTGGAAGCCATTGTGGATCGGTCAGGACGTGGTCACGTGGCCAGAACTAACTTTAAGCTGCATCCACTTGCATTAGGTTGGCCAACTTGTGTGCGGCTTCTGCTGCTCACTGTCCATGCAAGGTTCATCCACACTTTTAGCACCTTGTTGTTGTTGAGGCCAAGTAAATGCTGCCGCGATGCGCCGTGAGCGAGGGTGGCTGTGAGCGGAATGACTCCCTGTGCTCGCCAGTGACGTGGCATCGCTTCTCGGCCTTTTGGCTATGATCAAGTGTAGTATCTGTTCTTATCAGTTTAATATCTGATACGTCCCCTACCCGGGGACCATATATTAAATTGATTTTTGGACCAGGGAGATGGAATAGGGGCTTGCTACGTCCACTCCACGCATCGACCCGGTATGGCAGTATCTTCAGGAACGGTGCACTCCTCCTTACGTTGTCTAAAATCAAGCTCAACTAGATGGGGTTGAGGTCAGATTTGATCGGTGGTTTGGAGCGCTTCTGTAATAGCACATGCGGGCTTGCCTTTCCGTGCGTAATTCCCACAATGGGTAGAGTATGATTTCACGTCCCCTGCAGTCCTCTGACTTAGAGCACATCTCCGTAGTAAACAGCAGAGGGCGTTGCACTGCGACCTGTCAGCTGTTGGTCCGGCATCAAGCAGTCTGCTGCCTTTTCTTTGGTGCCGTCCCGCTGTATGCATTGCAGCTAGTGCTTTAGCGTTGCGTTTTCTACTCCTCCATGAATTAGTTGAGTGGTCATTTGTTTTGTTTTTCCCCTTGACGATTCAGAATGTTCTTCTTTTCTCTGAATTTCCCACTGGAATCGCACATCACAGATTTCAAATGGAGCTCTTTTTGCCACATTTTCTCTGGTGGTTTAGTTGTTGATTCTTTTGGAGGTAAATGGGATGAAATGAGTGGTTTTCCGAATTCCCTTTTGTTGTGGTCATGCAGCAGTGAACTGTGGGAAAAGGATTGCTCACGTCCAAATCTGTTATTTGGGAGACCTGAGGTTGGGACAGATTTCTTTCTCATTCAACCAAATATCAACTATTGCTTTTCTTTCTGACATGCCTTTGGCTGTGAACACGTGGCGAGCACCGTGAGCCAGCGCGGAATGACTGTGGAAGACGTGGTCATGTCAGCCATGGACAACTCATACTTACCTGGCAGGGGAGACACCATGATCAAGAAGGTGGTTCACCCAGGGCGAGGCGCGACCATTGCACTCCGGTTGTGCTGACCCCTGCGAATTCCCCAAATGTGGGAATCTCGACTGCATAATTTCTGGTAGTGGGGGACTGCGTTCGCGCTCTCCCCTGATCAGATGCTGAAAAGCAAGAGTACGTTCTCTCGTACGCCAGTAAGAAATGCTGTCTGTCCAGCGTGCGCAATGCCCGTGATCAGATGGCTTCTTGAATCATGACATGTTGTCTTGAGAGGCTTTCTGACTGAAGTTCAGAGCTTCTCACTTGGCTGCGTTCATCAGGCTGCTGGCCAAGTTTCTGTGGCTCCGTTTTGATTGTACACAAAGCTCTTGCGTTTGTGTCCACTTTCTCTCCCCATTCTCTGTTCCCTGAGTTTCAGTGTCCAATCACTGGTGGAACCAGAAAAGATTTGGTGACAGTTAAACAATTGACACTGATTTAGGTATTAGTTGTTGAAACATGGACAAACAAGATTAAGACTGAGACCAAGACATTCCATTCCAGAGTGTGAGAGATGTGCATGAGTGTCAAGATAGATATTGGTCAGTGTTTCCTTTGGTCCTAGTAGCGTCATTAATCATTTGAATTTGTTTTGTGGCGGGTTAAGATTGCACGGACTGACAATTTCCTTGCCAGACGTAGCAGGAAGTTTGAACGGAAACTTGGTGTTGGAAGCCATTGTGGATCGGTCAGGACGTGGTCACGTGGCCAGAACTAACTTTAAGCTGCATCCACTTGCATTAGGTTGGCCAACTTGTGTGCGGCTTCTGCTGCTCACTGTCCATGCAAGGTTCATCCACACTTTTAGCACCTTGTTGTTGTTGAGGCCAAGTAAATGCTGCCGCGATGCGCCGTGAGCGAGGGTGGCTGTGAGCGGAATGACTCCCTGTGCTCGCCAGTGACGTGGCATCGCTTCTCGGCCTTTTGGCTATGATCAAGTGTAGTATCTGTTCTTATCAGTTTAATATCTGATACGTCCCCTACCCGGGGACCATATATTAAATTGATTTTTGGACCAGGGAGATGGAATAGGGGCTTGCTACGTCCACTCCACGCATCGACCCGGTATGGCAGTATCTTCAGGAACGGTGCACTCCTCCTTACGTTGTCTAAAATCAAGCTCAACTAGATGGGGTTGAGGTCAGATTTGATCGGTGGTTTGGAGCGCTTCTGTAATAGCACATGCGGGCTTGCCTTTCCGTGCGTAATTCCCACAATGGGTAGAGTATGATTTCACGTCCCCTGCAGTCCTCTGACTTAGAGCACATCTCCGTAGTAAACAGCAGAGGGCGTTGCACTGCGACCTGTCAGCTGTTGGTCCGGCATCAAGCAGTCTGCTGCCTTTTCTTTGGTGCCGTCCCGCTGTATGCATTGCAGCTAGTGCTTTAGCGTTGCGTTTTCTACTCCTCCATGAATTAGTTGAGTGGTCATTTGTTTTGTTTTTCCCCTTGACGATTCAGAATGTTCTTCTTTTCTCTGAATTTCCCACTGGAATCGCACATCACAGATTTCAAATGGAGCTCTTTTTGCCACATTTTCTCTGGTGGTTTAGTTGTTGATTCTTTTGGAGGTAAATGGGATGAAATGAGTGGTTTTCCGAATTCCCTTTTGTTGTGGTCATGCAGCAGTGAACTGTGGGAAAAGGATTGCTCACGTCCAAATCTGTTATTTGGGAGACCTGAGGTTGGGACAGATTTCTTTCTCATTCAACCAAATATCAACTATTGCTTTTCTTTCTGACATGCCTTTGGCTGTGAACACGTGGCGAGCACCGTGAGCCAGCGCGGAATGACTGTGGAAGACGTGGTCATGTCAGCCATGGACAACTCATACTTACCTGGCAGGGGAGACACCATGATCAAGAAGGTGGTTCACCCAGGGCGAGGCGCGACCATTGCACTCCGGTTGTGCTGACCCCTGCGAATTCCCCAAATGTGGGAATCTCGACTGCATAATTTCTGGTAGTGGGGGACTGCGTTCGCGCTCTCCCCTGATCAGATGTTGAAAAGCAAGAGTACGTTCTCTCGTACGCCAGTAAGAAATGCTGTCTGTCCAGCGTGCGCAATGCCCGTGATCAGATGGCTTCTTGAATCATGACATGTTGTCTTGAGAGGCTTTCTGACTGAAGTTCAGAGCTTCTCACTTGGCTGCGTTCATCAGGCTGCTGGCCAAGTTTCCGTGGCTCCGTTTCGATTGTACACAAAGCTCTTGCGTTTGTGTCCACTTTCTCTCCCCATTCTCTGTTCCCTGAGTTTCAGTGTCCAATCACTGGTGGAACCAGAAAAGATTTGGTGACAGTTAAACAATTGACACTGATTTAGGTATTAGTTGTTGAAACATGGACAAACAAGATTAAGACTGAGACCAAGACATTCCATTCCAGAGTGTGAGAGATGTGCATGAGTGTCAAGATAGATATTGGTCAGTGTTTCCTTTGGTCCTAGTAGCGTCATTAATCATTTGAATTTGTTTTGTGGCGGGTTAAGATTGCACGGACTGACAATTTCCTTGCCAGACGTAGCAGGAAGTTTGAACGGAAACTTGGTGTTGGAAGCCATTGTGGATCGGTCAGGACGTGGTCACGTGGCCAGAACTAACTTTAAGCTGCATCCACTTGCATTAGGTTGGCCAACTTGTGTGCGGCTTCTGCTGCTCACTGTCCATGCAAGGTTCATCCACACTTTTAGCACCTTGTTGTTGTTGAGGCCAAGTAAATGCTGCCGCGATGCGCCGTGAGCGAGGGTGGCTGTGAGCGGAATGACTCCCTGTGCTCGCCAGTGACGTGGCATCGCTTCTCGGCCTTTTGGCTAAGATCAAGTGTAGTATCTATTCTTATCAGTTTAATATCTGATACGTCCCCTACCCGGGGACCATATATTAAATTGATTTTTAGACCAGGGAGATGGAATAGGGGCTTGCTCTGTCCACTCCACGCATCGACCCGGTATGGCAGTATCTCCAGGAACGGTGCACTCCTCCTTACGTTGTCTAAAATCAAGCTCAACTAGATGAGGTTGAGGTCAGATTTGATCAGTGGTTTGGAGCGCTTCTGTAATAGCACATGCGGGCTTGCCTTTCCGTGCGTAATTCCCACAATGGGTAGAGTATGATTTCACGTCCCCTGCAGTCCTCTGACTTAGAGCACATCTCCGTAGTAAACAGCAGAGGGCGTTGCACTGCGACCTGTCAGCTGTTGGTCCGGCATCAAGCAGTCTGCTGCCTTTTCTTTGGTGCCGTCCCGCTGTATGCATTGCAGCTAGTGCTTTAGCGTTGCGTTTTCTACTCCTCCATGAATTAGTTGAGTGGTCATTTGTTTTGTTTTTCCCCTTGACGATTCAGAATGTTCTTCTTTTCTCTGAATTTCCCACTGGAATCGCACATCACAGATTTCAAATGGAGCTCTTTTTGCCACATTTTCTCTGGTGGTTTAGTTGTTGATTCTTTTGGAGGTAAATGGGATGAAATGAGTGGTTTTCCGAATTCCCTTTTGTTGTGGTCATGCAGCAGTGAACTGTGGGAAAAGGATTGCTCACGTCCAAATCTGTTATTTGGGAGACCTGAGGTTGGGACAGATTTCTTTCTCATTCAACCAAATATCAACTATTGCTTTTTTTTCTGACATGCCTTTGGCTGTGAACACGTGGCGAGCACC
The DNA here is from genome assembly GCF_046127955.1 of Nelusetta ayraudi. Classification (NCBI taxonomy): domain Eukaryota; kingdom Metazoa; phylum Chordata; class Actinopteri; order Tetraodontiformes; family Monacanthidae; genus Nelusetta; species Nelusetta ayraudi. The sequence continues at coordinate 2,873,576 of NW_027466089.1, forward strand.
GTGAGCCAGCGCGGAATGACTGTGGAACACGTGGTCATGTCAGCCATGGACAACTCATACTTACCTGGCAGGGGAGACACCATGATCAAGAAGGTGGTTCACCCAGGGCGAGGCGCGACCATTGCACTCCAGTTGTGCTGACCCCTGCGAATTCCCCAAATGTGGGAATCTCGACTGCATAATTTCTGGTAGTGGGGGACTGCGTTCGCGCTCTCCCCTGATCAGATGTTGAAAAGCAAGAGTACGTTCTCTCGTACGCCAGTAAGAAATGCTGTCTGTCCAGCGTGCGCAATGCCCGTGATCAGATGGCTTCTTGAATCATGACATGTTGTCTTGAGAGGCTTTCTGACTGAAGTTCAGCTTCTCACTTGGCTGCGTTCATCAGGCTGCTGGCCAAGTTTCTGTGGCTCCGTTTCGATTGTACACAAAGCTCTTGCGTTTGTGTCCACTTTCTCTCCCCATTCTCTGTTCCCTGAGTTTCAGTGTCCAATCACTGGTGGAACCAGAAAAGATTTGGTGACAGTTAAACAATTGACACTGATTTAGGTATTAGTTGTTGAAACAGGGACAAACAAGATTAAGACTGAGACCAAGACATTCCATTCCAGAGTGTGAGAGATGTGCATGAGTGTCAAGATAGATATTGGTCAGTGTTTCCTTTGGTCCTAGTAGCGTCATTAATCATTTGAATTTGTTTTGTGGCGGGTTAAGATTGCACGGACTGACAATTTCCCTGCCAGACGTAGCAGGAAGTTTGAACGGAAACTTGGTGTTGGAAGCCATTGTGGATCGGTCAGGACGTGGTCACGTGGCCAGAACTAACTTTAAGCTGCATCCACTTGCATTAGGTTGGCCAACTTGTGTGCGGCTTCTGCTGCTCACTGTCCATGCAAGGTTCATCCACACTTTTAGCACCTTGTTGTTGTTGAGGCCAAGTAAATGCTGCCGCGATGCGCCGTGAGCGAGGGTGGCTGTGAGCGGAATGACTCCCTGTGCTCGCCAGTGACGTGGCATCGCTTCTCGGCCTTTTGGCTAAGATCAAGTGTAGTATCTGTTCTTATCAGTTTAATATCTGATACGTCCCCTACCCGGGGACCATATATTAAATTGATTTTTGGACCAGGGAGATGGAATAGGGGCTTGCTCCGTCCACTCCACGCATCCACCCGGTATGGCAGTATCTCCAGGAACGGTGCACTCCTCCTTACGTTGTCTAAAATCAAGCTCAACTAGATGGGGTTGAGGTCAGATTTGATCGGTGGTTTGGAGCGCTTCTGTAATAGCACATGCGGGCTTGCCTTTCCGTGCGTAATTCCCACAATGGGTAAAGTATGATTTCACGTCCCCTGCAGTCCTCTGACTTAGAGCACATCTCCGTAGTAAACAGCAGAGGGCGTTGCACTGCGACCTGTCAGCTGTTGGTCCGGCATCAAGCAGTCTGCTGCCTTTTCTTTGGTGCCGTCCCGCTGTATGCATTGCAGCTAGTGCTTTAGCGTTGCGTTTTCTACTCCTCCATGAATTAGTTGAGTGGTCATTTGTTTTGTTTTTCCCCTTGACGATTCAGAATGTTCTTCTTTTCTCTGAATTTCCCACTGGAATCGCACATCACAGATTTCAAATGGAGCTCTTTTTGCCACATTTTCTCTGGTGGTTTAGTTGTTGATTCTTTTGGAGGTAAATGGGATGAAATGAGTGGTTTTCCGAATTCCCTTTTGTTGTGGTCATGCAGCAGTGAACTGTGGGAAAAGGATTGCTCACGTCCAAATCTGTTATTTGGGAGACCTGAGGTTGGGACAGATTTCTTTCTCATTCAACCAAATATCAACTATTGCTTTTCTTTCTGACATGCCTTTGGCTGTGAACACGTGGCGAGCACCGTGAGCCAGCGCGGAATGACTGTGGAACACGTGGTCATGTCAGCCATGGACAACTCATACTTACCTGGCAGGGGAGACACCATGATCAAGAAGGTGGTTCACCCAGGGCGAGGCGCGACCATTGCACTCCGGTTGTGCTGACCCCTGCGAATTCCCCAAATGTGGGAATCTCGACTGCATAATTTCTGGTAGTGGGGGACTGCGTTCGCGCTCTCCCCTGATCAGATGCTGAAAAGCAAGAGTACGTTCTCTCGTACGCCAGTAAGAAATGCTGTCTGTCCAGCGTGCGCAATGCCCGTGATCAGATGGCTTCTTGAATCATGACATGTTGTCTTGAGAGGCTTTCTGACTGAAGTTCAGAGCTTCTCACTTGGCTGCGTTCATCAGGCTGCTGGCCAAGTTTCTGTGGCTCCGTTTTGATTGTACACAAAGCTCTTGCGTTTGTGTCCACTTTCTCTCCCCATTCTCTGTTCCCTGAGTTTCAGTGTCCAATCACTGGTGGAACCAGAAAAGATTTGGTGACAGTTAAACAATTGACACTGATTTAGGTATTAGTTGTTGAAACATGGACAAACAAGATTAAGACTGAGACCAAGACATTCCATTCCAGAGTGTGAGAGATGTGCATGAGTGTCAAGATAGATATTGGTCAGTGTTTCCTTTGGTCCTAGTAGCGTCATTAATCATTTGAATTTGTTTTGTGGCGGGTTAAGATTGCACGGACTGACAATTTCCTTGCCAGACGTAGCAGGAAGTTTGAACGGAAACTTGGTGTTGGAAGCCATTGTGGATCGGTCAGGACGTGGTCACGTGGCCAGAACTAACTTTAAGCTGCATCCACTTGCATTAGGTTGGCCAACTTGTGTGCGGCTTCTGCTGCTCACTGTCCATGCAAGGTTCATCCACACTTTTAGCACCTTGTTGTTGTTGAGGCCAAGTAAATGCTGCCGCGATGCGCCGTGAGCGAGGGTGGCTGTGAGCGGAATGACTCCCTGTGCTCGCCAGTGACGTGGCATCGCTTCTCGGCCTTTTGGCTATGATCAAGTGTAGTATCTGTTCTTATCAGTTTAATATCTGATACGTCCCCTACCCGGGGACCATATATTAAATTGATTTTTAGACCAGGGAGATGGAATAGGGGCTTGCTACGTCCACTCCACGCATCGACCCGGTATGGCAGTATCTTCAGGAACGGTGCACTCCTCCTTACGTTGTCTAAAATCAAGCTCAACTAGATGGGGTTGAGGTCAGATTTGATCGGTGGTTTGGAGCGCTTCTGTAATAGCACATGCGGGCTTGCCTTTCCGTGCGTAATTCCCACAATGGGTAAAGTATGATTTCACGTCCCCTGCAGTCCTCTGACTTAGAGCACATCTCCGTAGTAAACAGCAGAGGGCGTTGCACTGCGACCTGTCAGCTGTTGGTCCGGCATCAAGCAGTCTGCTGCCTTTTCTTTGGTGCCGTCCCGCTGTATGCATTGCAGCTAGTGCTTTAGCGTTGCATTTTCTACTCCTCCATGAATTAGTTGAGTGGTCATTTGTTTTGTTTTTCCCCTTGACGATTCAGAATGTTCTTCTTTTCTCTGAATTTCCCATTGGAATCGCACATCACAGATTTCAAATGGAGCTCTTTTTGCCACATTTTCTCTGGTGGTTTAGTTGTTGATTCTTTTGGAGGTAAATGGGATGAAATGAGTGGTTTTCCGAATTCCCTTTTGTTGTGGTCATGCAGCAGTGAACTGTGGGAAAAGGATTGCTCACGTCCAAATCTGTTATTTGGGAGACCTGAGGTTGGGACAGATTTCTTTCTCATTCAACCAAATATCAACTATTGCTTTTCTTTCTGACATGCCTTTGGCTGTGAACACGTGGCGAGCACCGTGAGCCAGCGCGGAATGACTGTGGAACACGTGGTCATGTCAGCCATGGACAACTCATACTTACCTGGCAGGGGAGACACCATGATCAAGAAGGTGGTTCACCCAGGGCGAGGCGCGACCATTGCACTCCGGTTGTGCTGACCCCTGCGAATTCCCCAAATGTGGGAATCTCGACTGCATAATTTCTGGTAGTGGGGGACTGCGTTCGCGCTCTCCCCTGATCAGATGCTGAAAAGCAAGAGTACGTTCTCTCGTACGCCAGTAAGAAATGCTGTCTGTCCAGCGTGCGCAATGCCCGTGATCAGATGGCTTCTTGAATCATGACATGTTGTCTTGAGAGGCTTTCTGACTGAAGTTCAGAGCTTCTCACTTGGCTGCGTTCATCAGGCTGCTGGCCAAGTTTCTGTGGCTCCGTTTTGATTGTACACAAAGCTCTTGCGTTTGTGTCCACTTTCTCTCCCCATTCTCTGTTCCCTGAGTTTCAGTGTCCAATCACTGGTGGAACCAGAAAAGATTTGGTGACAGTTAAACAATTGACACTGATTTAGGTATTAGTTGTTGAAACATGGACAAACAAGATTAAGACTGAGACCAAGACATTCCATTCCAGAGTGTGAGAGATGTGCATGAGTGTCAAGATAGATATTGGTCAGTGTTTCCTTTGGTCCTAGTAGCGTCATTAATCATTTGAATTTGTTTTGTGGCGGGTTAAGATTGCACGGACTGACAATTTCCTTGCCAGACGTAGCAGGAAGTTTGAACGGAAACTTGGTGTTGGAAGCCATTGTGGATCGGTCAGGACGTGGTCACGTGGCCAGAACTAACTTTAAGCTGCATCCACTTGCATTAGGTTGGCCAACTTGTGTGCGGCTTCTGCTGCTCACTGTCCATGCAAGGTTCATCCACACTTTTAGCACCTTGTTGTTGTTGAGGCCAAGTAAATGCTGCCGCGATGCGCCGTGAGCGAGGGTGGCTGTGAGCGGAATGACTCCCTGTGCTCGCCAGTGACGTGGCATCGCTTCTCGGCCTTTTGGCTATGATCAAGTGTAGTATCTGTTCTTATCAGTTTAATATCTGATACGTCCCCTACCCGGGGACCATATATTAAATTGATTTTTGGACCAGGGAGATGGAATAGGGGCTTGCTACGTCCACTCCACGCATCGACCCGGTATGGCAGTATCTTCAGGAACGGTGCACTCCTCCTTACGTTGTCTAAAATCAAGCTCAACTAGATGGGGTTGAGGTCAGATTTGATCGGTGGTTTGGAGCGCTTCTGTAATAGCACATGCGGGCTTGCCTTTCCGTGCGTAATTCCCACAATGGGTAGAGTATGATTTCACGTCCCCTGCAGTCCTCTGACTTAGAGCACATCTCCGTAGTAAACAGCAGAGGGCGTTGCACTGCGACCTGTCAGCTGTTGGTCCGGCATCAAGCAGTCTGCTGCCTTTTCTTTGGTGCCGTCCCGCTGTATGCATTGCAGCTAGTGCTTTAGCGTTGCGTTTTCTACTCCTCCATGAATTAGTTGAGTGGTCATTTGTTTTGTTTTTCCCCTTGACGATTCAGAATGTTCTTCTTTTCTCTGAATTTCCCACTGGAATCGCACATCACAGATTTCAAATGGAGCTCTTTTTGCCACATTTTCTCTGGTGGTTTAGTTGTTGATTCTTTTGGAGGTAAATGGGATGAAATGAGTGGTTTTCCGAATTCCCTTTTGTTGTGGTCATGCAGCAGTGAACTGTGGGAAAAGGATTGCTCACGTCCAAATCTGTTATTTGGGAGACCTGAGGTTGGGACAGATTTCTTTCTCATTCAACCAAATATCAACTATTGCTTTTCTTTCTGACATGCCTTTGGCTGTGAACACGTGGCGAGCACCGTGAGCCAGCGCGGAATGACTGTGGAAGACGTGGTCATGTCAGCCATGGACAACTCATACTTACCTGGCAGGGGAGACACCATGATCAAGAAGGTGGTTCACCCAGGGCGAGGCGCGACCATTGCACTCCGGTTGTGCTGACCCCTGCGAATTCCCCAAATGTGGGAATCTCGACTGCATAATTTCTGGTAGTGGGGGACTGCGTTCGCGCTCTCCCCTGATCAGATGCTGAAAAGCAAGAGTACGTTCTCTCGTACGCCAGTAAGAAATGCTGTCTGTCCAGCGTGCGCAATGCCCGTGATCAGATGGCTTCTTGAATCATGACATGTTGTCTTGAGAGGCTTTCTGACTGAAGTTCAGAGCTTCTCACTTGGCTGCGTTCATCAGGCTGCTGGCCAAGTTTCTGTGGCTCCGTTTTGATTGTACACAAAGCTCTTGCGTTTGTGTCCACTTTCTCTCCCCATTCTCTGTTCCCTGAGTTTCAGTGTCCAATCACTGGTGGAACCAGAAAAGATTTGGTGACAGTTAAACAATTGACACTGATTTAGGTATTAGTTGTTGAAACATGGACAAACAAGATTAAGACTGAGACCAAGACATTCCATTCCAGAGTGTGAGAGATGTGCATGAGTGTCAAGATAGATATTGGTCAGTGTTTCCTTTGGTCCTAGTAGCGTCATTAATCATTTGAATTTGTTTTGTGGCGGGTTAAGATTGCACGGACTGACAATTTCCTTGCCAGACGTAGCAGGAAGTTTGAACGGAAACTTGGTGTTGGAAGCCATTGTGGATCGGTCAGGACGTGGTCACGTGGCCAGAACTAACTTTAAGCTGCATCCACTTGCATTAGGTTGGCCAACTTGTGTGCGGCTTCTGCTGCTCACTGTCCATGCAAGGTTCATCCACACTTTTAGCACCTTGTTGTTGTTGAGGCCAAGTAAATGCTGCCGCGATGCGCCGTGAGCGAGGGTGGCTGTGAGCGGAATGACTCCCTGTGCTCGCCAGTGACGTGGCATCGCTTCTCGGCCTTTTGGCTATGATCAAGTGTAGTATCTGTTCTTATCAGTTTAATATCTGATACGTCCCCTACCCGGGGACCATATATTAAATTGATTTTTAGACCAGGGAGATGGAATAGGGGCTTGCTACGTCCACTCCACGCATCGACCCGGTATGGCAGTATCTTCAGGAACGGTGCACTCCTCCTTACGTTGTCTAAAATCAAGCTCAACTAGATGGGGTTGAGGTCAGATTTGATCGGTGGTTTGGAGCGCTTCTGTAATAGCACATGCGGGCTTGCCTTTCCGTGCGTAATTCCCACAATGGGTAAAGTATGATTTCACGTCCCCTGCAGTCCTCTGACTTAGAGCACATCTCCGTAGTAAACAGCAGAGGGCGTTGCACTGCGACCTGTCAGCTGTTGGTCCGGCATCAAGCAGTCTGCTGCCTTTTCTTTGGTGCCGTCCCGCTGTATGCATTGCAGCTAGTGCTTTAGCGTTGCATTTTCTACTCCTCCATGAATTAGTTGAGTGGTCATTTGTTTTGTTTTTCCCCTTGACGATTCAGAATGTTCTTCTTTTCTCTGAATTTCCCATTGGAATCGCACATCACAGATTTCAAATGGAGCTCTTTTTGCCACATTTTCTCTGGTGGTTTAGTTGTTGATTCTTTTGGAGGTAAATGGGATGAAATGAGTGGTTTTCCGAATTCCCTTTTGTTGTGGTCATGCAGCAGTGAACTGTGGGAAAAGGATTGCTCACGTCCAAATCTGTTATTTGGGAGACCTGAGGTTGGGACAGATTTCTTTCTCATTCAACCAAATATCAACTATTGCTTTTCTTTCTGACATGCCTTTGGCTGTGAACACGTGGCGAGCACCGTGAGCCAGCGCGGAATGACTGTGGAACACGTGGTCATGTCAGCCATGGACAACTCATACTTACCTGGCAGGGGAGACACCATGATCAAGAAGGTGGTTCACCCAGGGCGAGGCGCGACCATTGCACTCCGGTTGTGCTGACCCCTGCGAATTCCCCAAATGTGGGAATCTCGACTGCATAATTTCTGGTAGTGGGGGACTGCGTTCGCGCTCTCCCCTGATCAGATGCTGAAAAGCAAGAGTACGTTCTCTCGTACGCCAGTAAGAAATGCTGTCTGTCCAGCGTGCGCAATGCCCGTGATCAGATGGCTTCTTGAATCATGACATGTTGTCTTGAGAGGCTTTCTGACTGAAGTTCAGAGCTTCTCACTTGGCTGCGTTCATCAGGCTGCTGGCCAAGTTTCTGTGGCTCCGTTTTGATTGTACACAAAGCTCTTGCGTTTGTGTCCACTTTCTCTCCCCATTCTCTGTTCCCTGAGTTTCAGTGTCCAATCACTGGTGGAACCAGAAAAGATTTGGTGACAGTTAAACAATTGACACTGATTTAGGTATTAGTTGTTGAAACATGGACAAACAAGATTAAGACTGAGACCAAGACATTCCATTCCAGAGTGTGAGAGATGTGCATGAGTGTCAAGATAGATATTGGTCAGTGTTTCCTTTGGTCCTAGTAGCGTCATTAATCATTTGAATTTGTTTTGTGGCGGGTTAAGATTGCACGGACTGACAATTTCCTTGCCAGACGTAGCAGGAAGTTTGAACGGAAACTTGGTGTTGGAAGCCATTGTGGATCGGTCAGGACGTGGTCACGTGGCCAGAACTAACTTTAAGCTGCATCCACTTGCATTAGGTTGGCCAACTTGTGTGCGGCTTCTGCTGCTCACTGTCCATGCAAGGTTCATCCACACTTTTAGCACCTTGTTGTTGTTGAGGCCAAGTAAATGCTGCCGCGATGCGCCGTGAGCGAGGGTGGCTGTGAGCGGAATGACTCCCTGTGCTCGCCAGTGACGTGGCATCGCTTCTCGGCCTTTTGGCTATGATCAAGTGTAGTATCTGTTCTTATCAGTTTAATATCTGATACGTCCCCTACCCGGGGACCATATATTAAATTGATTTTTGGACCAGGGAGATGGAATAGGGGCTTGCTACGTCCACTCCACGCATCGACCCGGTATGGCAGTATCTTCAGGAACGGTGCACTCCTCCTTACGTTGTCTAAAATCAAGCTCAACTAGATGGGGTTGAGGTCAGATTTGATCGGTGGTTTGGAGCGCTTCTGTAATAGCACATGCGGGCTTGCCTTTCCGTGCGTAATTCCCACAATGGGTAGAGTATGATTTCACGTCCCCTGCAGTCCTCTGACTTAGAGCACATCTCCGTAGTAAACAGCAGAGGGCGTTGCACTGCGACCTGTCAGCTGTTGGTCCGGCATCAAGCAGTCTGCTGCCTTTTCTTTGGTGCCGTCCCGCTGTATGCATTGCAGCTAGTGCTTTAGCGTTGCGTTTTCTACTCCTCCATGAATTAGTTGAGTGGTCATTTGTTTTGTTTTTCCCCTTGACGATTCAGAATGTTCTTCTTTTCTCTGAATTTCCCACTGGAATCGCACATCACAGATTTCAAATGGAGCTCTTTTTGCCACATTTTCTCTGGTGGTTTAGTTGTTGATTCTTTTGGAGGTAAATGGGATGAAATGAGTGGTTTTCCGAATTCCCTTTTGTTGTGGTCATGCAGCAGTGAACTGTGGGAAAAGGATTGCTCACGTCCAAATCTGTTATTTGGGAGACCTGAGGTTGGGACAGATTTCTTTCTCATTCAACCAAATATCAACTATTGCTTTTCTTTCTGACATGCCTTTGGCTGTGAACACGTGGCGAGCACCGTGAGCCAGCGCGGAATGACTGTGGAAGACGTGGTCATGTCAGCCATGGACAACTCATACTTACCTGGCAGGGGAGACACCATGATCAAGAAGGTGGTTCACCCAGGGCGAGGCGCGACCATTGCACTCCGGTTGTGCTGACCCCTGCGAATTCCCCAAATGTGGGAATCTCGACTGCATAATTTCTGGTAGTGGGGGACTGCGTTCGCGCTCTCCCCTGATCAGATGCTGAAAAGCAAGAGTACGTTCTCTCGTACGCCAGTAAGAAATGCTGTCTGTCCAGCGTGCGCAATGCCCGTGATCAGATGGCTTCTTGAATCATGACATGTTGTCTTGAGAGGCTTTCTGACTGAAGTTCAGAGCTTCTCACTTGGCTGCGTTCATCAGGCTGCTGGCCAAGTTTCTGTGGCTCCGTTTTGATTGTACACAAAGCTCTTGCGTTTGTGTCCACTTTCTCTCCCCATTCTCTGTTCCCTGAGTTTCAGTGTCCAATCACTGGTGGAACCAGAAAAGATTTGGTGACAGTTAAACAATTGACACTGATTTAGGTATTAGTTGTTGAAACATGGACAAACAAGATTAAGACTGAGACCAAGACATTCCATTCCAGAGTGTGAGAGATGTGCATGAGTGTCAAGATAGATATTGGTCAGTGTTTCCTTTGGTCCTAGTAGCGTCATTAATCATTTGAATTTGTTTTGTGGCGGGTTAAGATTGCACGGACTGACAATTTCCTTGCCAGACGTAGCAGGAAGTTTGAACGGAAACTTGGTGTTGGAAGCCATTGTGGATCGGTCAGGACGTGGTCACGTGGCCAGAACTAACTTTAAGCTGCATCCACTTGCATTAGGTTGGCCAACTTGTGTGCGGCTTCTGCTGCTCACTGTCCATGCAAGGTTCATCCACACTTTTAGCACCTTGTTGTTGTTGAGGCCAAGTAAATGCTGCCGCGATGCGCCGTGAGCGAGGGTGGCTGTGAGCGGAATGACTCCCTGTGCTCGCCAGTGACGTGGCATCGCTTCTCGGCCTTTTGGCTATGATCAAGTGTAGTATCTGTTCTTATCAGTTTAATATCTGATACGTCCCCTACCCGGGGACCATATATTAAATTGATTTTTGGACCAGGGAGATGGAATAGGGGCTTGCTACGTCCACTCCACGCATCGACCCGGTATGGCAGTATCTTCAGGAACGGTGCACTCCTCCTTACGTTGTCTAAGATCAAGCCTAACTAGATGGGGTTGAGGTCAGATTTGATCGGTGGTTTGGAGCGCTTCTGTAATAGCACATGCGGGCTTGCCTTTCCGTGCGTAATTCCCACAATGGGTAGAGTATGATTTCACGTCCCCTGCAGTCCTCTGACTTAGAGCACATCTCCGTAGTAAACAGCAGAGGGCGTTGCACTGCGACCTGTCAGCTGTTGGTCCGGCATCAAGCAGTCTGCTGCCTTTTCTTTGGTGCCGTCCCGCTGTATGCATTGCAGCTAGTGCTTTAGCGTTGCGTTTTCTACTCCTCCATGAATTAGTTGAGTGGTCATTTGTTTTGTTTTTCCCCTTGACGATTCAGAATGTTCTTCTTTTCTCTGAATTTCCCACTGGAATCGCACATCACAGATTTCAAATGGAGCTCTTTTTGCCACATTTTCTCTGGTGGTTTAGTTGTTGATTCTTTTGGAGGTAAATGGGATGAAATGAGTGGTTTTCCGAATTCCCTTTTGTTGTGGTCATGCAGCAGTGAACTGTGGGAAAAGGATTGCTCACGTCCAAATCTGTTATTTGGGAGACCTGAGGTTGGGACAGATTTCTTTCTCATTCAACCAAATATCAACTATTGCTTTTCTTTCTGACATGCCTTTGGCTGTGAACACGTGGCGAGCACCGTGAGCCAGCGCGGAATGACTGTGGAAGACGTGGTCATGTCAGCCATGGACAACTCATACTTACCTGGCAGGGGAGACACCATGATCAAGAAGGTGGTTCACCCAGGGCGAGGCGCGACCATTGCACTCCGGTTGTGCTGACCCCTGCGAATTCCCCAAATGTGGGAATCTCGACTGCATAATTTCTGGTAGTGGGGGACTGCGTTCGCGCTCTCCCCTGATCAGATGTTGAAAAGCAAGAGTACGTTCTCTCGTACGCCAGTAAGAAATGCTGTCTGTCCAGCGTGCGCAATGCCCGTGATCAGATGGCTTCTTGAATCATGACATGTTGTCTTGAGAGGCTTTCTGACTGAAGTTCAGAGCTTCTCACTTGGCTGCGTTCATCAGGCTGCTGGCCAAGTTTCCGTGGCTCCGTTTCGATTGTACACAAAGCTCTTGCGTTTGTGTCCACTTTCTCTCCCCATTCTCTGTTCCCTGAGTTTCAGTGTCCAATCACTGGTGGAACCAGAAAAGATTTGGTGACAGTTAAACAATTGACACTGATTTAGGTATTAGTTGTTGAAACATGGACAAACAAGATTAAGACTGAGACCAAGACATTCCATTCCAGAGTGTGAGAGATGTGCATGAGTGTCAAGATAGATATTGGTCAGTGTTTCCTTTGGTCCTAGTAGCGTCATTAATCATTTGAATTTGTTTTGTGGCGGGTTAAGATTGCACGGACTGACAATTTCCTTGCCAGACGTAGCAGGAAGTTTGAACGGAAACTTGGTGTTGGAAGCCATTGTGGATCGGTCAGGACGTGGTCACGTGGCCAGAACTAACTTTAAGCTGCATCCACTTGCATTAGGTTGGCCAACTTGTGTGCGGCTTCTGCTGCTCACTGTCCATGCAAGGTTCATCCACACTTTTAGCACCTTGTTGTTGTTGAGGCCAAGTAAATGCTGCCGCGATGCGCCGTGAGCGAGGGTGGCTGTGAGCGGAATGACTCCCTGTGCTCGCCAGTGACGTGGCATCGCTTCTCGGCCTTTTGGCTAAGATCAAGTGTAGTATCTGTTCTTATCAGTTTAATATCTGATACGTCCCCTACCCGGGGACCATATATTAAATTGATTTTTAGACCAGGGAGATGGAATAGGGGCTTGCTCTGTCCACTCCACGCATCGACCCGGTATGGCAGTATCTCCAGGAACGGTGCACTCCTCCTTACGTTGTCTAAAATCAAGCTCAACTAGATGAGGTTGAGGTCAGATTTGATCAGTGGTTTGGAGCGCTTCTGTAATAGCACATGCGGGCTTGCCTTTCCGTGCGTAATTCCCACAATGGGTAGAGTATGATTTCACGTCCCCTGCAGTCCTCTGACTTAGAGCACATCTCCGTAGTAAACAGCAGAGGGCGTTGCACTGCGACCTGTCAGCTGTTGGTCCGGCATCAAGCAGTCTGCTGCCTTTTCTTTGGTGCCGTCCCGCTGTATGCATTGCAGCTAGTGCTTTAGCGTTGCGTTTTCTACTCCTCCATGAATTAGTTGAGTGGTCATTTGTTTTGTTTTTCCCCTTGACGATTCAGAATGTTCTTCTTTTCTCTGAATTTCCCACTGGAATCGCACATCACAGATTTCAAATGGAGCTCTTTTTGCCACATTTTCTCTGGTGGTTTAGTTGTTGATTCTTTTGGAGGTAAATGGGATGAAATGAGTGGTTTTCCGAATTCCCTTTTGTTGTGGTCATGCAGCAGTGAACTGTGGGAAAAGGATTGCTCACGTCCAAATCTGTTATTTGGGAGACCTGAGGTTGGGACAGATTTCTTTCTCATTCAACCAAATATCAACTATTGCTTTTTTTTCTGACATGCCTTTGGCTGTGAACACGTGGCGAGCACCGTGAGCCAGCGCGGAATGACTGTGGAACACGTGGTCATGTCAGCCATGGACAACTCATACTTACCTGGCAGGGGAGACACCATGATCAAGAAGGTGGTTCACCCAGGGCGAGGCGCGACCATTGCACTCCAGTTGTGCTGACCCCTGCGAATTCCCCAAATGTGGGAATCTCGACTGCATAATTTCTGGTAGTGGGGGACTGCGTTCGCGCTCTCCCCTGATCAGATGTTGAAAAGCAAGAGTACGTTCTCTCGTACGCCAGTAAGAAATGCTGTCTGTCCAGCGTGCGCAATGCCCGTGATCAGATGGCTTCTTGAATCATGACATGTTGTCTTGAGAGGCTTTCTGACTGAAGTTCAGCTTCTCACTTGGCTGCGTTCATCAGGCTGCTGGCCAAGTTTCTGTGGCTCCGTTTCGATTGTACACAAAGCTCTTGCGTTTGTGTCCACTTTCTCTCCCCATTCTCTGTTCCCTGAGTTTCAGTGTCCAATCACTGGTGGAACCAGAAAAGATTTGGTGACAGTTAAACAATTGACACTGATTTAGGTATTAGTTGTTGAAACAGGGACAAACAAGATTAAGACTGAGACCAAGACATTCCATTCCAGAGTGTGAGAGATGTGCATGAGTGTCAAGATAGATATTGGTCAGTGTTTCCTTTGGTCCTAGTAGCGTCATTAATCATTTGAATTTGTTTTGTGGCGGGTTAAGATTGCACGGACTGACAATTTCCCTGCCAGACGTAGCAGGAAGTTTGAACGGAAACTTGGTGTTGGAAGCCATTGTGGATCGGTCAGGACGTGGTCACGTGGCCAGAACTAACTTTAAGCTGCATCCACTTGCATTAGGTTGGCCAACTTGTGTGCGGCTTCTGCTGCTCACTGTCCATGCAAGGTTCATCCACACTTTTAGCACCTTGTTGTTGTTGAGGCCAAGTAAATGCTGCCGCGATGCGCCGTGAGCGAGGGTGGCTGTGAGCGGAATGACTCCCTGTGCTCGCCAGTGACGTGGCATCGCTTCTCGGCCTTTTGGCTAAGATCAAGTGTAGTATCTGTTCTTATCAGTTTAATATCTGATACGTCCCCTACCCGGGGACCATATATTAAATTGATTTTTGGACCAGGGAGATGGAATAGGGGCTTGCTCCGTCCACTCCACGCATCCACCCGGTATGGCAGTATCTCCAGGAACGGTGCACTCCTCCTTACGTTGTCTAAAATCAAGCTCAACTAGATGGGGTTGAGGTCAGATTTGATCGGTGGTTTGGAGCGCTTCTGTAATAGCACATGCGGGCTTGCCTTTCCGTGCGTAATTCCCACAATGGGTAAAGTATGATTTCACGTCCCCTGCAGTCCTCTGACTTAGAGCACATCTCCGTAGTAAACAGCAGAGGGCGTTGCACTGCGACCTGTCAGCTGTTGGTCCGGCATCAAGCAGTCTGCTGCCTTTTCTTTGGTGCCGTCCCGCTGTATGCATTGCAGCTAGTGCTTTAGCGTTGCATTTTCTACTCCTCCATGAATTAGTTGAGTGGTCATTTGTTTTGTTTTTCCCCTTGACGATTCAGAATGTTCTTCTTTTCTCTGAATTTCCCATTGGAATCGCACATCACAGATTTCAAATGGAGCTCTTTTTGCCACATTTTCTCTGGTGGTTTAGTTGTTGATTCTTTTGGAGGTAAATGGGATGAAATGAGTGGTTTTCCGAATTCCCTTTTGTTGTGGTCATGCAGCAGTGAACTGTGGGAAAAGGATTGCTCACGTCCAAATCTGTTATTTGGGAGACCTGAGGTTGGGACAGATTTCTTTCTCATTCAACCAAATATCAACTATTGCTTTTCTTTCTGACATGCCTTTGGCTGTGAACACGTGGCGAGCACCGTGAGCCAGCGCGGAATGACTGTGGAACACGTGGTCATGTCAGCCATGGACAACTCATACTTACCTGGCAGGGGAGACACCATGATCAAGAAGGTGGTTCACCCAGGGCGAGGCGCGACCATTGCACTCCGGTTGTGCTGACCCCTGCGAATTCCCCAAATGTGGGAATCTCGACTGCATAATTTCTGGTAGTGGGGGACTGCGTTCGCGCTCTCCCCTGATCAGATGCTGAAAAGCAAGAGTACGTTCTCTCGTACGCCAGTAAGAAATGCTGTCTGTCCAGCGTGCGCAATGCCCGTGATCAGATGGCTTCTTGAATCATGACATGTTGTCTTGAGAGGCTTTCTGACTGAAGTTCAGAGCTTCTCACTTGGCTGCGTTCATCAGGCTGCTGGCCAAGTTTCTGTGGCTCCGTTTTGATTGTACACAAAGCTCTTGCGTTTGTGTCCACTTTCTCTCCCCATTCTCTGTTCCCTGAGTTTCAGTGTCCAATCACTGGTGGAACCAGAAAAGATTTGGTGACAGTTAAACAATTGACACTGATTTAGGTATTAGTTGTTGAAACATGGACAAACAAGATTAAGACTGAGACCAAGACATTCCATTCCAGAGTGTGAGAGATGTGCATGAGTGTCAAGATAGATATTGGTCAGTGTTTCCTTTGGTCCTAGTAGCGTCATTAATCATTTGAATTTGTTTTGTGGCGGGTTAAGATTGCACGGACTGACAATTTCCTTGCCAGACGTAGCAGGAAGTTTGAACGGAAACTTGGTGTTGGAAGCCATTGTGGATCGGTCAGGACGTGGTCACGTGGCCAGAACTAACTTTAAGCTGCATCCACTTGCATTAGGTTGGCCAACTTGTGTGCGGCTTCTGCTGCTCACTGTCCATGCAAGGTTCATCCACACTTTTAGCACCTTGTTGTTGTTGAGGCCAAGTAAATGCTGCCGCGATGCGCCGTGAGCGAGGGTGGCTGTGAGCGGAATGACTCCCTGTGCTCGCCAGTGACGTGGCATCGCTTCTCGGCCTTTTGGCTATGATCAAGTGTAGTATCTGTTCTTATCAGTTTAATATCTGATACGTCCCCTACCCGGGGACCATATATTAAATTGATTTTTAGACCAGGGAGATGGAATAGGGGCTTGCTACGTCCACTCCACGCATCGACCCGGTATGGCAGTATCTTCAGGAACGGTGCACTCCTCCTTACGTTGTCTAAAATCAAGCTCAACTAGATGGGGTTGAGGTCAGATTTGATCGGTGGTTTGGAGCGCTTCTGTAATAGCACATGCGGGCTTGCCTTTCCGTGCGTAATTCCCACAATGGGTAAAGTATGATTTCACGTCCCCTGCAGTCCTCTGACTTAGAGCACATCTCCGTAGTAAACAGCAGAGGGCGTTGCACTGCGACCTGTCAGCTGTTGGTCCGGCATCAAGCAGTCTGCTGCCTTTTCTTTGGTGCCGTCCCGCTGTATGCATTGCAGCTAGTGCTTTAGCGTTGCATTTTCTACTCCTCCATGAATTAGTTGAGTGGTCATTTGTTTTGTTTTTCCCCTTGACGATTCAGAATGTTCTTCTTTTCTCTGAATTTCCCATTGGAATCGCACATCACAGATTTCAAATGGAGCTCTTTTTGCCACATTTTCTCTGGTGGTTTAGTTGTTGATTCTTTTGGAGGTAAATGGGATGAAATGAGTGGTTTTCCGAATTCCCTTTTGTTGTGGTCATGCAGCAGTGAACTGTGGGAAAAGGATTGCTCACGTCCAAATCTGTTATTTGGGAGACCTGAGGTTGGGACAGATTTCTTTCTCATTCAACCAAATATCAACTATTGCTTTTCTTTCTGACATGCCTTTGGCTGTGAACACGTGGCGAGCACCGTGAGCCAGCGCGGAATGACTGTGGAACACGTGGTCATGTCAGCCATGGACAACTCATACTTACCTGGCAGGGGAGACACCATGATCAAGAAGGTGGTTCACCCAGGGCGAGGCGCGACCATTGCACTCCGGTTGTGCTGACCCCTGCGAATTCCCCAAATGTGGGAATCTCGACTGCATAATTTCTGGTAGTGGGGGACTGCGTTCGCGCTCTCCCCTGATCAGATGCTGAAAAGCAAGAGTACGTTCTCTCGTACGCCAGTAAGAAATGCTGTCTGTCCAGCGTGCGCAATGCCCGTGATCAGATGGCTTCTTGAATCATGACATGTTGTCTTGAGAGGCTTTCTGACTGAAGTTCAGAGCTTCTCACTTGGCTGCGTTCATCAGGCTGCTGGCCAAGTTTCTGTGGCTCCGTTTTGATTGTACACAAAGCTCTTGCGTTTGTGTCCACTTTCTCTCCCCATTCTCTGTTCCCTGAGTTTCAGTGTCCAATCACTGGTGGAACCAGAAAAGATTTGGTGACAGTTAAACAATTGACACTGATTTAGGTATTAGTTGTTGAAACATGGACAAACAAGATTAAGACTGAGACCAAGACATTCCATTCCAGAGTGTGAGAGATGTGCATGAGTGTCAAGATAGATATTGGTCAGTGTTTCCTTTGGTCCTAGTAGCGTCATTAATCATTTGAATTTGTTTTGTGGCGGGTTAAGATTGCACGGACTGACAATTTCCTTGCCAGACGTAGCAGGAAGTTTGAACGGAAACTTGGTGTTGGAAGCCATTGTGGATCGGTCAGGACGTGGTCACGTGGCCAGAACTAACTTTAAGCTGCATCCACTTGCATTAGGTTGGCCAACTTGTGTGCGGCTTCTGCTGCTCACTGTCCATGCAAGGTTCATCCACACTTTTAGCACCTTGTTGTTGTTGAGGCCAAGTAAATGCTGCCGCGATGCGCCGTGAGCGAGGGTGGCTGTGAGCGGAATGACTCCCTGTGCTCGCCAGTGACGTGGCATCGCTTCTCGGCCTTTTGGCTATGATCAAGTGTAGTATCTGTTCTTATCAGTTTAATATCTGATACGTCCCCTACCCGGGGACCATATATTAAATTGATTTTTGGACCAGGGAGATGGAATAGGGGCTTGCTACGTCCACTCCACGCATCGACCCGGTATGGCAGTATCTTCAGGAACGGTGCACTCCTCCTTACGTTGTCTAAAATCAAGCTCAACTAGATGGGGTTGAGGTCAGATTTGATCGGTGGTTTGGAGCGCTTCTGTAATAGCACATGCGGGCTTGCCTTTCCGTGCGTAATTCCCACAATGGGTAGAGTATGATTTCACGTCCCCTGCAGTCCTCTGACTTAGAGCACATCTCCGTAGTAAACAGCAGAGGGCGTTGCACTGCGACCTGTCAGCTGTTGGTCCGGCATCAAGCAGTCTGCTGCCTTTTCTTTGGTGCCGTCCCGCTGTATGCATTGCAGCTAGTGCTTTAGCGTTGCGTTTTCTACTCCTCCATGAATTAGTTGAGTGGTCATTTGTTTTGTTTTTCCCCTTGACGATTCAGAATGTTCTTCTTTTCTCTGAATTTCCCACTGGAATCGCACATCACAGATTTCAAATGGAGCTCTTTTTGCCACATTTTCTCTGGTGGTTTAGTTGTTGATTCTTTTGGAGGTAAATGGGATGAAATGAGTGGTTTTCCGAATTCCCTTTTGTTGTGGTCATGCAGCAGTGAACTGTGGGAAAAGGATTGCTCACGTCCAAATCTGTTATTTGGGAGACCTGAGGTTGGGACAGATTTCTTTCTCATTCAACCAAATATCAACTATTGCTTTTCTTTCTGACATGCCTTTGGCTGTGAACACGTGGCGAGCACCGTGAGCCAGCGCGGAATGACTGTGGAAGACGTGGTCATGTCAGCCATGGACAACTCATACTTACCTGGCAGGGGAGACACCATGATCAAGAAGGTGGTTCACCCAGGGCGAGGCGCGACCATTGCACTCCGGTTGTGCTGACCCCTGCGAATTCCCCAAATGTGGGAATCTCGACTGCATAATTTCTGGTAGTGGGGGACTGCGTTCGCGCTCTCCCCTGATCAGATGCTGAAAAGCAAGAGTACGTTCTCTCGTACGCCAGTAAGAAATGCTGTCTGTCCAGCGTGCGCAATGCCCGTGATCAGATGGCTTCTTGAATCATGACATGTTGTCTTGAGAGGCTTTCTGACTGAAGTTCAGAGCTTCTCACTTGGCTGCGTTCATCAGGCTGCTGGCCAAGTTTCTGTGGCTCCGTTTTGATTGTACACAAAGCTCTTGCGTTTGTGTCCACTTTCTCTCCCCATTCTCTGTTCCCTGAGTTTCAGTGTCCAATCACTGGTGGAACCAGAAAAGATTTGGTGACAGTTAAACAATTGACACTGATTTAGGTATTAGTTGTTGAAACATGGACAAACAAGATTAAGACTGAGACCAAGACATTCCATTCCAGAGTGTGAGAGATGTGCATGAGTGTCAAGATAGATATTGGTCAGTGTTTCCTTTGGTCCTAGTAGCGTCATTAATCATTTGAATTTGTTTTGTGGCGGGTTAAGATTGCACGGACTGACAATTTCCTTGCCAGACGTAGCAGGAAGTTTGAACGGAAACTTGGTGTTGGAAGCCATTGTGGATCGGTCAGGACGTGGTCACGTGGCCAGAACTAACTTTAAGCTGCATCCACTTGCATTAGGTTGGCCAACTTGTGTGCGGCTTCTGCTGCTCACTGTCCATGCAAGGTTCATCCACACTTTTAGCACCTTGTTGTTGTTGAGGCCAAGTAAATGCTGCCGCGATGCGCCGTGAGCGAGGGTGGCTGTGAGCGGAATGACTCCCTGTGCTCGCCAGTGACGTGGCATCGCTTCTCGGCCTTTTGGCTATGATCAAGTGTAGTATCTGTTCTTATCAGTTTAATATCTGATACGTCCCCTACCCGGGGACCATATATTAAATTGATTTTTGGACCAGGGAGATGGAATAGGGGCTTGCTACGTCCACTCCACGCATCGACCCGGTATGGCAGTATCTTCAGGAACGGTGCACTCCTCCTTACGTTGTCTAAGATCAAGCCTAACTAGATGGGGTTGAGGTCAGATTTGATCGGTGGTTTGGAGCGCTTCTGTAATAGCACATGCGGGCTTGCCTTTCCGTGCGTAATTCCCACAATGGGTAGAGTATGATTTCACGTCCCCTGCAGTCCTCTGACTTAGAGCACATCTCCGTAGTAAACAGCAGAGGGCGTTGCACTGCGACCTGTCAGCTGTTGGTCCGGCATCAAGCAGTCTGCTGCCTTTTCTTTGGTGCCGTCCCGCTGTATGCATTGCAGCTAGTGCTTTAGCGTTGCGTTTTCTACTCCTCCATGAATTAGTTGAGTGGTCATTTGTTTTGTTTTTCCCCTTGACGATTCAGAATGTTCTTCTTTTCTCTGAATTTCCCACTGGAATCGCACATCACAGATTTCAAATGGAGCTCTTTTTGCCACATTTTCTCTGGTGGTTTAGTTGTTGATTCTTTTGGAGGTAAATGGGATGAAATGAGTGGTTTTCCGAATTCCCTTTTGTTGTGGTCATGCAGCAGTGAACTGTGGGAAAAGGATTGCTCACGTCCAAATCTGTTATTTGGGAGACCTGAGGTTGGGACAGATTTCTTTCTCATTCAACCAAATATCAACTATTGCTTTTCTTTCTGACATGCCTTTGGCTGTGAACACGTGGCGAGCACCGTGAGCCAGCGCGGAATGACTGTGGAAGACGTGGTCATGTCAGCCATGGACAACTCATACTTACCTGGCAGGGGAGACACCATGATCAAGAAGGTGGTTCACCCAGGGCGAGGCGCGACCATTGCACTCCGGTTGTGCTGACCCCTGCGAATTCCCCAAATGTGGGAATCTCGACTGCATAATTTCTGGTAGTGGGGGACTGCGTTCGCGCTCTCCCCTGATCAGATGTTGAAAAGCAAGAGTACGTTCTCTCGTACGCCAGTAAGAAATGCTGTCTGTCCAGCGTGCGCAATGCCCGTGATCAGATGGCTTCTTGAATCATGACATGTTGTCTTGAGAGGCTTTCTGACTGAAGTTCAGAGCTTCTCACTTGGCTGCGTTCATCAGGCTGCTGGCCAAGTTTCCGTGGCTCCGTTTCGATTGTACACAAAGCTCTTGCGTTTGTGTCCACTTTCTCTCCCCATTCTCTGTTCCCTGAGTTTCAGTGTCCAATCACTGGTGGAACCAGAAAAGATTTGGTGACAGTTAAACAATTGACACTGATTTAGGTATTAGTTGTTGAAACATGGACAAACAAGATTAAGACTGAGACCAAGACATTCCATTCCAGAGTGTGAGAGATGTGCATGAGTGTCAAGATAGATATTGGTCAGTGTTTCCTTTGGTCCTAGTAGCGTCATTAATCATTTGAATTTGTTTTGTGGCGGGTTAAGATTGCACGGACTGACAATTTCCTTGCCAGACGTAGCAGGAAGTTTGAACGGAAACTTGGTGTTGGAAGCCATTGTGGATCGGTCAGGACGTGGTCACGTGGCCAGAACTAACTTTAAGCTGCATCCACTTGCATTAGGTTGGCCAACTTGTGTGCGGCTTCTGCTGCTCACTGTCCATGCAAGGTTCATCCACACTTTTAGCACCTTGTTGTTGTTGAGGCCAAGTAAATGCTGCCGCGATGCGCCGTGAGCGAGGGTGGCTGTGAGCGGAATGACTCCCTGTGCTCGCCAGTGACGTGGCATCGCTTCTCGGCCTTTTGGCTAAGATCAAGTGTAGTATCTGTTCTTATCAGTTTAATATCTGATACGTCCCCTACCCGGGGACCATATATTAAATTGATTTTTAGACCAGGGAGATGGAATAGGGGCTTGCTCTGTCCACTCCACGCATCGACCCGGTATGGCAGTATCTCCAGGAACGGTGCACTCCTCCTTACGTTGTCTAAAATCAAGCTCAACTAGATGAGGTTGAGGTCAGATTTGATCAGTGGTTTGGAGCGCTTCTGTAATAGCACATGCGGGCTTGCCTTTCCGTGCGTAATTCCCACAATGGGTAGAGTATGATTTCACGTCCCCTGCAGTCCTCTGACTTAGAGCACATCTCCGTAGTAAACAGCAGAGGGCGTTGCACTGCGACCTGTCAGCTGTTGGTCCGGCATCAAGCAGTCTGCTGCCTTTTCTTTGGTGCCGTCCCGCTGTATGCATTGCAGCTAGTGCTTTAGCGTTGCGTTTTCTACTCCTCCATGAATTAGTTGAGTGGTCATTTGTTTTGTTTTTCCCCTTGACGATTCAGAATGTTCTTCTTTTCTCTGAATTTCCCACTGGAATCGCACATCACAGATTTCAAATGGAGCTCTTTTTGCCACATTTTCTCTGGTGGTTTAGTTGTTGATTCTTTTGGAGGTAAATGGGATGAAATGAGTGGTTTTCCGAATTCCCTTTTGTTGTGGTCATGCAGCAGTGAACTGTGGGAAAAGGATTGCTCACGTCCAAATCTGTTATTTGGGAGACCTGAGGTTGGGACAGATTTCTTTCTCATTCAACCAAATATCAACTATTGCTTTTTTTTCTGACATGCCTTTGGCTGTGAACACGTGGCGAGCACCGTGAGCCAGCGCGGAATGACTGTGGAACACGTGGTCATGTCAGCCATGGACAACTCATACTTACCTGGCAGGGGAGACACCATGATCAAGAAGGTGGTTCACCCAGGGCGAGGCGCGACCATTGCACTCCAGTTGTGCTGACCCCTGCGAATTCCCCAAATGTGGGAATCTCGACTGCATAATTTCTGGTAGTGGGGGACTGCGTTCGCGCTCTCCCCTGATCAGATGTTGAAAAGCAAGAGTACGTTCTCTCGTACGCCAGTAAGAAATGCTGTCTGTCCAGCGTGCGCAATGCCCGTGATCAGATGGCTTCTTGAATCATGACATGTTGTCTTGAGAGGCTTTCTGACTGAAGTTCAGCTTCTCACTTGGCTGCGTTCATCAGGCTGCTGGCCAAGTTTCTGTGGCTCCGTTTCGATTGTACACAAAGCTCTTGCGTTTGTGTCCACTTTCTCTCCCCATTCTCTGTTCCCTGAGTTTCAGTGTCCAATCACTGGTGGAACCAGAAAAGATTTGGTGACAGTTAAACAATTGACACTGATTTAGGTATTAGTTGTTGAAACAGGGACAAACAAGATTAAGACTGAGACCAAGACATTCCATTCCAGAGTGTGAGAGATGTGCATGAGTGTCAAGATAGATATTGGTCAGTGTTTCCTTTGGTCCTAGTAGCGTCATTAATCATTTGAATTTGTTTTGTGGCGGGTTAAGATTGCACGGACTGACAATTTCCCTGCCAGACGTAGCAGGAAGTTTGAACGGAAACTTGGTGTTGGAAGCCATTGTGGATCGGTCAGGACGTGGTCACGTGGCCAGAACTAACTTTAAGCTGCATCCACTTGCATTAGGTTGGCCAACTTGTGTGCGGCTTCTGCTGCTCACTGTCCATGCAAGGTTCATCCACACTTTTAGCACCTTGTTGTTGTTGAGGCCAAGTAAATGCTGCCGCGATGCGCCGTGAGCGAGGGTGGCTGTGAGCGGAATGACTCCCTGTGCTCGCCAGTGACGTGGCATCGCTTCTCGGCCTTTTGGCTAAGATCAAGTGTAGTATCTGTTCTTATCAGTTTAATATCTGATACGTCCCCTACCCGGGGACCATATATTAAATTGATTTTTGGACCAGGGAGATGGAATAGGGGCTTGCTCCGTCCACTCCACGCATCCACCCGGTATGGCAGTATCTCCAGGAACGGTGCACTCCTCCTTACGTTGTCTAAAATCAAGCTCAACTAGATGGGGTTGAGGTCAGATTTGATCGGTGGTTTGGAGCGCTTCTGTAATAGCACATGCGGGCTTGCCTTTCCGTGCGTAATTCCCACAATGGGTAAAGTATGATTTCACGTCCCCTGCAGTCCTCTGACTTAGAGCACATCTCCGTAGTAAACAGCAGAGGGCGTTGCACTGCGACCTGTCAGCTGTTGGTCCGGCATCAAGCAGTCTGCTGCCTTTTCTTTGGTGCCGTCCCGCTGTATGCATTGCAGCTAGTGCTTTAGCGTTGCATTTTCTACTCCTCCATGAATTAGTTGAGTGGTCATTTGTTTTGTTTTTCCCCTTGACGATTCAGAATGTTCTTCTTTTCTCTGAATTTCCCATTGGAATCGCACATCACAGATTTCAAATGGAGCTCTTTTTGCCACATTTTCTCTGGTGGTTTAGTTGTTGATTCTTTTGGAGGTAAATGGGATGAAATGAGTGGTTTTCCGAATTCCCTTTTGTTGTGGTCATGCAGCAGTGAACTGTGGGAAAAGGATTGCTCACGTCCAAATCTGTTATTTGGGAGACCTGAGGTTGGGACAGATTTCTTTCTCATTCAACCAAATATCAACTATTGCTTTTCTTTCTGACATGCCTTTGGCTGTGAACACGTGGCGAGCACCGTGAGCCAGCGCGGAATGACTGTGGAACACGTGGTCATGTCAGCCATGGACAACTCATACTTACCTGGCAGGGGAGACACCATGATCAAGAAGGTGGTTCACCCAGGGCGAGGCGCGACCATTGCACTCCGGTTGTGCTGACCCCTGCGAATTCCCCAAATGTGGGAATCTCGACTGCATAATTTCTGGTAGTGGGGGACTGCGTTCGCGCTCTCCCCTGATCAGATGCTGAAAAGCAAGAGTACGTTCTCTCGTACGCCAGTAAGAAATGCTGTCTGTCCAGCGTGCGCAATGCCCGTGATCAGATGGCTTCTTGAATCATGACATGTTGTCTTGAGAGGCTTTCTGACTGAAGTTCAGAGCTTCTCACTTGGCTGCGTTCATCAGGCTGCTGGCCAAGTTTCTGTGGCTCCGTTTTGATTGTACACAAAGCTCTTGCGTTTGTGTCCACTTTCTCTCCCCATTCTCTGTTCCCTGAGTTTCAGTGTCCAATCACTGGTGGAACCAGAAAAGATTTGGTGACAGTTAAACAATTGACACTGATTTAGGTATTAGTTGTTGAAACATGGACAAACAAGATTAAGACTGAGACCAAGACATTCCATTCCAGAGTGTGAGAGATGTGCATGAGTGTCAAGATAGATATTGGTCAGTGTTTCCTTTGGTCCTAGTAGCGTCATTAATCATTTGAATTTGTTTTGTGGCGGGTTAAGATTGCACGGACTGACAATTTCCTTGCCAGACGTAGCAGGAAGTTTGAACGGAAACTTGGTGTTGGAAGCCATTGTGGATCGGTCAGGACGTGGTCACGTGGCCAGAACTAACTTTAAGCTGCATCCACTTGCATTAGGTTGGCCAACTTGTGTGCGGCTTCTGCTGCTCACTGTCCATGCAAGGTTCATCCACACTTTTAGCACCTTGTTGTTGTTGAGGCCAAGTAAATGCTGCCGCGATGCGCCGTGAGCGAGGGTCGCTGTGAGCGGAATGACTCCCTGTGCTCGCCAGTGACGTGGCATCGCTTCTCGGCCTTTTGGCTAAGATCAAGTGTAGTATCTGTTCTTATCAGTTTAATATCTGATACGTCCCCTACCCGGGGACCATATATTAAATTGATTTTTGGACCAGGGAGATGGAATAGGGGCTTGCTCCGTCCACTCCACGCATCCACCCGGCATGGCAGTATCTCCAGGAACGGTGCACTCCTCCTTACGTTGTCTAAAATCAAGCTCAACTAGATGGGGTTGAGGTCAGATTTGATCGGTGGTTTGGAGCGCTTCTGTAATAGCACATGCGGGCTTGCCTTTCCGTGCGTAATTCCCACAATGGGTAGAGTATGATTTCACGTCCCCTGCAGTCCTCTGACTTAGAGCACATCTCCGTAGTAAACAGCAGAGGGCGTTGCACTGCGACCTGTCAGCTGTTGGTCCGGCATCAAGCAGTCTGCTGCCTTTTCTTTGGTGCCGTCCCGCTGTATTCATTGCAGCTAGTGCTTTAGCGTTGCGTTTTCTACTCCTCGATGAATTAGTTGAGTGGTCATTTGTTTTGTTTTTCCCCTTGACGATTCAGAATGTTCTTCTTTTCTCTGAATTTCCCACTGGAATCGCACATCACAGATTTCAAATGGAGCTCTTTTTGCCACATTTTCTCTGGTGGTTTAGTTGTTGATTCTTTTGGAGGTAAATGGGATGAAATGAGTGGTTTTCCGAATTCCCTTTTGTTGTGGTCATGCAGCAGTGAACTGTGGGAAAAGGATTGCTCACGTCCAAATCTGTTATTTGGGAGACCTGAGGTTGGGACAGATTTCTTTCTCATTCAACCAAATATCAACTATTGCTTTTCTTTCTGACATGCCTTTGGCTGTGAACACGTGGCGAGCACCGTGAGCCAGCGCGGAATGACTGTGGAAGACGTGGTCATGTCAGCCATGGACAACTCATACTTACCTGGCAGGGGAGACACCATGATCAAGAAGGTGGTTCACCCAGGGCGAGGCGCGACCATTGCACTCCGGTTGTGCTGACCCCTGCGAATTCCCCAAATGTGGGAATCTCGACTGCATAATTTCTGGTAGTGGGGGACTGCGTTCGCGCTCTCCCCTGATCAGATGTTGAAAAGCAAGAGTACGTTCTCTCGTACGCCAGTAAGAAATGCTGTCTGTCCAGTGTGCGCAATGCCCGTGATCAGATGGCTTCTTGAATCATGACATGTTGTCTTGAGAGGCTTTCTGACTGAAGTTCAGCTTGTCACTTGGCTGCGTTCATCAGGCTGCTGGCCAAGTTTCCGTGGCTCCGTTTCGATTGTACACAAAGCTCTTGCGTTTGTGTCCACTTTCTCTCCCCATTCTCTGTTCCCTGAGTTTCAGTGTCCAATCACTGGTGGAACCAGAAAAGATTTGGTGACAGTTAAACAATTGACACTGATTTAGGTATTAGTTGTTGAAACATGGACAAACAAGATTAAGACTGAGACCAAGACATTCCATTCCAGAGTGTGAGAGATGTGCATGAGTGTCAAGATAGATATTGGTCAGTGTTTCCTTTGGTCCTAGTAGCGTCATTAATCATTTGAATTTGTTTTGTGGCGGGTTAAGATTGCACGGACTGACAATTTCCTTGCCAGACGTAGCAGGAAGTTTGAACGGAAACTTGGTGTTGGAAGCCATTGTGGATCGGTCAGGACGTGGTCACGTGGCCAGAACTAACTTTAAGCTGCATCCACTTGCATTAGGTTGGCCAACTTGTGTGCGGCTTCTGCTGCTCACTGTCCATGGAAGGTTCATCCACACTTTTAGCACCTTGTTGTTGTTGAGGCCAAGTAAATGCTGCCGCGATGCGCAGTGAGCGAGGGTGGCTGTGAGCGGAATGACTCCCTGTGCTCGCCAGTGACGTGGCATCGCTTCTCGGCCTTTTGGCTAAGATCAAGTGTAGTATCTGTTCTTAGCAGTTTAATATCTGATACGTCCCCTACCCGGGGACCATATATTAAATTGATTTTTGGACCAGGGAGATGGAATAGGGGCCTACTCCATCCACTCCACGCATCGACCCGGTATGGCAGTATCTCCAGGAACGGTGCACTCCTCCTTACGTTGTCTAAAATCAAGCTCAACTAGATGGGGTTGAGGTCAGATTTGATCTGTG
This sequence comes from Nelusetta ayraudi, assembly GCF_046127955.1. NCBI lineage: Eukaryota > Metazoa > Chordata > Actinopteri > Tetraodontiformes > Monacanthidae > Nelusetta > Nelusetta ayraudi. Next base: position 2,901,137 of record NW_027466089.1, read on the forward strand.
GTTTGGAGCGCTTCTGTAATAGCACATGCGGGCTTGCCTTTCCGTGCGTAATTCCCACAATGGGTAGAGTATGATTTCACGTCATCTGCAGTCCTCTGACTTAGAGCACATCTCCGTAGTAAACAGCAGAGGGCGTTGCACTGCGACCTGTCAGCTGTTGGTCCGGCATCAAGCAGTCTGCTGCCTTTTCTTTGGTGCCGTCCCGCTGTATGCATTGCAGCTAGTGCTTTAGCGTTGCGTTTTCTACTCCTTCTCGGCCTTTTGGCTAAGATCAAGTCCAATCACTGGCCGAACCAGAAAAGATTTGGCGACAGTTAAACAATTGACACTGATTTCGGTATTAGTTGTTGAAACGTGGACAAACAAGATTAAGACTGAGACCAAGACATTCCATTCCAGAGTGTGAGAGATGTGCATGAGTGTAAAGATAGATATTGGTCACTGTTTCCTTTGGTCCTAGTAGCATCATTAATCATTTCAATTTGTTTTGTGGCGGGTTAAGAGGGTTGAGTGTCTTTAATTGTGTCATGTGAGAACCAATCAACTTATATTTGTTCAGTGCTTAATCACATCCAAAGACGTCTCAAAGTGCTTTGTGCAATCAGAGAAAAGGGAACCAACTGGGCCCCCAGAGCAAGCAAGTGCGTCAGAGGCCAAGAAAAACTCCCCAGTGGGAAGAAACTTAGAGCAGATCCAGACTCCAGAGGGCTGTCATCTGCCCTCTGGACCAATGTGACCAATGTTAAACATAGATGTGTTTCTTTTATGGGAGTTACATTTTGGAATGGGCTCAGTGATGATTTGAAAATGTGTTGAAATTATTTCTTTTTTTTTTTAATATTAAAGGTCAAAATATTTCATGATTATAAGGATAAGCAATTGACTTCTGAATCAATTAAGAGGAATAATACAAAGCATATTTTGTTTTGTTGTGTGTCTTTTTCTTCTTGTCTCTGTATTACTAATATTCTGGATACTATTGTGGACTCAACAGATTGGGCAAAAATAAGTCTCGGCTGCTGGCAACCTACTTCCTTTTTTTGTTTACAGAGTTGTTTTATTTTTGTGAGCATATATGTTGCGCAAATTCATCATGGTGTTGACCAAGTTACATTTCATAAATGTGCTATAAAACACTTATTTATCATCTAACATGTTAATATCTTGTTTCTCCTTTTTATTCCATCTTTATTTGCACTTCTTTTTAATCAATATTTTTACTTCTCTTTGCACTACTTTTTATTGCTGTAATGATGCAAATTTCCCCGATATAGGATTAATAAAGGCTTTCTATTCTATTCAATTCTATTCTATTCTACTTTTGTCCGTGGAGTGCATTTCAATCCTCTGCCCTTATTTCTTTA